>NW_026000211.1:40647211-40650429 GCF_001458135.2 Marmota marmota marmota
AGACCTCTCTCTCTCTCTCTCTCTCTCTCTCTCTCTCTCTCTCTCTCTCTCTCTCTCTGCTTCATTATCAACGTTATGTGAGCTGTTCCCTCTGCCACACTCTTCCACCATGATGTTCTGCCTCACCTCCAGCCCCAAGGAATGGAGCCGGACTTCTCTGAAATAATACCTCTGAAACCATGAGCCTCCAAATATTTTTTTCCTCCCCTGCAGTTGTGCTGGTCAGATCTTTAGTCACAGCAGGGAAAAAGCTGACTAAAACAGGAATAAATCACTTAACATGTCTAAACAAACAAACAAAAAACCCTCCATTAAAAAATATGTAGTTCAAGCACACAGTATGAGCCTCATGAGTGAATTACATTTTGCATTAAAATAGTCATCTCTGAACTGAATGAATTTTTAGATATATTACATAATGTGTCAAATACGTCTTGTTTATATTGAAATCAAAGAAAAGACCAAACATAACATGATAAATAATCATTCTAAGGTATTCTAAAGTAGGGATATGGGTGATTTTTACCAAAAATGATATTAGTTGCAGCTATACTTATGTGTTGATAGCATTATCAATTAACCATCTTGATTTGATATCACCATATAAGCATTTATGTAAGTCACTAAAATACGGAAAAATAGCCTAATACACAAAAGTAGTTATGAATGACAGAGTAATTAAAAGAGAGTTTCAAACTGTGAGGTATATAATTTATTCTAAGAATATTATGAGTTTTATTATTTAAATGTCTATTGCAGTATAGTTTATATTGATTTGTGTGATAGTGATAGCTATTTTTTAATCTTTAAGAAAATGACACAAGCAGTGTATCCATATCTACTTATTTGTGAATTTAACAGATATCTATTAAATGTCTACTTCTTTCCTGACATAATGATATATATAATTGTTCTTAATTCTTTTTAAATATATATAACTGTTAAAGATCTGCTAGATACCCAGCAAACACTTATTATTGGCCAACAAATGAATAAAAATTACACATGCTAGTTCAGTTAAACTGGGAGAGAAAATCGTCCAACACTGCTACATTAAATAAACTATCAGTTAAAATTAGTTTAAAATAGAAAACAGAATAACAAATTATAATGACTGTACCAGGTAAAGCATAAATATCTGACAAAAGCATGAAAATATACATACTAATTCATTGTTTATATTTTTGTTGTACAAATAATCCTTCAGTGAACATGTATATATAAGTTGGTGTTGAAGTTTTTATTTATCTTGCATAGATAAACAGGAGTAGATTTGCTATTAAGTATGGTAACTATATTTAACATTTGAGAAACTGCTATATTGTTCTTAAAGTGTCACACAATTTCATTTTCCCATCAGTGAACATATGAGGTTTCTAAATTCTCTATATCCTCACCAAAACTTGTTTGTTCTTTTTATTAGAGCTACTCTGATGTATCTCAACAAGTATCTATTGTGGTTCTGACTTGCATTTCTCAAACGCCCATCAACTGATGAATGAGTGAACAAAATGTGATGTATTTATAAAATAAAAAATTATTCAGTAATAATAAAAAATGAGTACTAGTAAATACTACAACATGTAGAAATCACAAAAGAATTGTACTAAGCAAAATAAGTCAGTCACAGAAGACCAAATATTATATGAAATGCACAGAGTGAGCAAATTTATGTTAGAAAATAGGTTAGTGGTTGCCTTGGATTGGGGCAAAGAACAGTATTGATGATATGTACAACCTAGCGATATGGAATAATGAAGGAGTAGAAAACCTGAACAGACTGATCGTGAGTAAAGAGACTGAATCAGTAATAAGCGCTTTCCACCTAACAGAAGTCTGGTGCCAGATGGCTTCACTGCTGATTCTACCAAACATTTAAAAATCAACTAACACCAATTCTTCCCAAACTCTTTCAATAATTGAAGAAAAATGAATACTTACAAACACATTTTACAAGGCCAGCATTACTTGATACTAAAGGCATACAAGTTGATTTCAAGAAAAGCAAATTGTAGGCCATTATTGTAAATATACAGGCAAAAATCCTCAATGAAATATCAGCAAATTGTATTCAACAACATATTAGAAGCTTCATTCATCATGTTCAAATTGTATTTATTTCCAGGATGCAAAAAAAATTATTCAACATATAGAAATCCTTCAATTTGATCCACCCCATTGATAGAATAAAGAAGAAAGATGACATGTTCATCTTTATAGATACAGCAAAAGTGTTTGATAAAATTTAATATCCTTTCATAAGAACTCCCAACAAATGGGGTATAGAAGGAGAGTACCTTAACACCATGAAGGTCATATGTCACAAGCCCATAGCTAACATTGCTCTCAATAGTGAAAATTTGAAAGCTTTTTCTTTATAAATCACAAAAATGGCAAGGTTGCCATTCTCACAACTTCTATTCAACATAGTACTAAAAATTCTAGCCAGAGCACTTAGACTAGAAAAAGAAGTAGAAGTCACCCAAATAAAAAAGAATAATATTTACAGGTAATATAATCTTATGTATAAAAAACTCTAAAGACTTCATAAAGAGGCTTAGAACTAATAACTAAATTTAGTAAAATAGAAGGGTGCAAAGTAAATTCTTACATTTCAAATCAATTTCTCTTTGACAAAGCTGCCAAGGAAACATAACATGGAAAGAATAACTCCTTCAATGACGGTATTAAGATAAATGGATATCCACATGCAAAAGAATAAAATTGGAATTTTTTCTTATTCTACATAAAAAATAGATTTTAAAAGTATTAAATTCTCAAACATAAGAATTTTATTTACTTGAATAAAACATAAGGAAATAGTGTCTTTGTAAGTTTTTATTGTGCATTACAATTACACACAACAGTGGAGTTCACTATGGCATTACAATTATACATAACAGTGGAGTTCACTGTGACATTCATCTATACACATAACATAAATTGCTTCAATTCATTCTTTCCCATTCCTTCTCCTTCCCTCTGATGCTCTTTCTTTAATTTTCTTCCTCCTATTTAATACATGTATTTTTTTCAATGGTGCATTATAATTATACACAGAAGTGGGATTCATTGTGCCACGTTTATTTATGCATATAGGATGATTTGGTCAACTTTATTCCCCAGTTCTTCCTCTTTTGCTACTACCTCTAACCCCTGATCTCCACCATCTACTCTACATATTTTTCTGAGATCCCTTTGTGTGTGTGTGTGTGTGT
>NW_026000212.1:0-2646 GCF_001458135.2 Marmota marmota marmota
AACCTGCCGAGCTGGGCGCCCACAAGCGGCCGCGACCGTGCTAGCAGCGCCGGCCGCGGAGCACGAGCCCCGCGAGGCGGCAGCCAAGGAGAAGCCGCCGCCGCCGCCCGTCACCGTGGCCCGGCCGACAGCCTGCGAGCGCGGCGCGCCGCGAGCGGCGCGAGGCGCGGGCAAAGGCCGCGGACCCGGAGAGCAGGACTGGGTCAACAGGCCCAAGACCGTGCGCGACACGCTGCTGGCGCTGCACCAGCACAGCCACTCTGGGCCCTTCGAGAGCAAGTTCAAGAAGGAACCGGCCCTGACTGCAGGCAGGTTGTTGGGTTTCGAGGCCAACGGGGCCAACGGGTCTAAAGCAGGTAGGGGCGGCTGTGGAGCGAAGGGGTCGAGGGGCGCTGAGCTTAGAGGGGGAGGTTCTTTCGGTGCACCGTTCTGCCCCAGCTCAGAAACAACAAACACCCGACTTCCTGATCTGCCCGAGGCGGAACCAGTGCTTAGTGGCAACGTGTTCATGTGCTGAAGCAGCATAACAGGGATGAGTCAGACCGGGCTGATTGATAGGCACAGACTCGGGGTTTTCCTTTCCCAGCACATTCTTGGATGGGAGCATGAGGGCACCAGTCACCTTTTAACCTGTCGGGGACATTAGTAGTCACAAGCACAACTCTGTCCTGGGCACAGGCATGCATGTGTGAGAATGGGCCATTCCCTGGGCTTTAGTTTCCTTTTAGGTTGGTGTGCTGCCTCAGAGACCCCTAAGTGTGTTTGGAGCTGCATGCATAACTTGTGTGACTAAAGTGTGCTTTTGGAGAGTAGAAATTCTGCAACAAGTTTTGTTTCATTTTAGCAAAAAAAAAAAAAAAAGGTCCCTTTCAGTGCTCCTTCACTTACCCTTTTTCCTTCCATTTCTTTGTTTTTCCAGTTGCAAGAACAGCAAGGAAAAGAAAGCCTTCTCCAGAACCAGAAGGTGAAGTTGGGCCCCCTAAGATCAATGGAGAGGCCCAGCCATGGCTGTCCACTTCCACCGAAGGGCTCAAGATCCCCATGACCCCTACATCCTCTTTTGTATCTCCACCACCACCCACTGCCTCACCTCATTCCAACCGGACCACACCGCCTGAAGTGGCCCAGAATGGCCAGTCCCCCATGGCAGCCCTAATCTTAGTAGCAGACAATGCAGGGGGCAGTCATGCCTCGAAAGACGCCAACCAGGTCCACTCCACCACCAGGAGGAATAGCAGCAGTCCACCCTCCCCGTCCTCTATGAACCAAAGAAGGCTCGGCCCCCGAGAGGTGGGAGGCCAGGGGGCAGGCGGCACAGGAGGACTGGAGCCCGTGCACCCTGCCAGCCTCCCGGACTCCTCTCTGGCAGCCAGCGCCCCCCTGTGCTGCACCCTCTGCCACGAGCGGCTGGAGGACACCCACTTTGTGCAGTGCCCTTCAGTCCCTTCTCACAAGTTCTGCTTCCCTTGTTCCAGACAGAGCATCAAACAGCAGGGAGCTAGTGGAGAGGTCTATTGTCCCAGTGGGGAGAAATGCCCTCTGGTGGGCTCCAATGTTCCCTGGGCCTTTATGCAGGGGGAAATTGCAACCATCCTTGCTGGAGATGTGAAAGTGAAAAAGGAGAGAGACTCATGACTTTCCGGTTTCAGAAAAACCCAGTGGTTATCCTTAACTAAAACTGCTTGAATTGTATATATATCTCCATATATATATATCCAAGACAAGGGAAATGTAGACTTCATACACATGGCTGTATAATTTTGATTTTTTTTGAATACATTGTGTTTCTATATTTTTTTGACGACAAAAGGTATGTACTTATAAAGGCATTTTCTTCTTTTGTTAACGTTATTAGCATATCTTTGTGCTTTATTATCCTGGTGACAGTTACCGGTCCTCGTAGGCTGTGACTTGGCTGCTTTTTTAGAGCACTTGGCAAATCAGAAATGCTTCTAGCTGTATTTGTATGCACTTATTTTAAAACGAAAAAAAAAAAAGCCAAATACATTTTCTGACATTGTAAGATTGCCTTACTGTCTGTTATTCCTTATTGCTGGCCCCTTTCTCAGGCTGGAGGCCGCTTGGTGGAGAAGAAAAGGAAATAAGTGAAAGGGGCATTGTTGTCAAGTGGGCATGCCACTGGGAAGTATCTCCAAGTTTACCCCAAAACATGTCCTCTCGGAGGGGCAGGAAGATAGGTTTTGGATTTCTGTTTTGTTCTTAAAGTTCAATTTAAGACATTGCCTGTCTGAGAGGTGCTGCTGAGAGATTCTCAGCATTGTGGGGCTTTTGGGGGGGGATGTTTTTCTTGAGGCAAAGTTGACCGCTGTTCACTGTCCACGTGATCAGTTGTAGGAGTACAGTGCCGCATGCTAGTTGGTTACATAAGACGCAGCTCCAGTGATGGAGCAGCGTGGTGGGTGGTGGCGTGTGCAAGATGGCACTGCCGTCTTTGAGCAGCCTGGCTGGCTCTGCAGCGCCACTTCATCTGTTCAACACCCGAGAGCTGTGTGTCATTGCTGTGGTCGTTTCCTCTGCAAGAGTTGCCAGAGAAGTTGCAGTCCAGGAGAACTTAGAGATTGTGGGATTGGTTGTGTTTTGTTTTTTTTTGTTTTTTTTTATCATTTACCTGTAGTGCTGTTGCTG
>NW_026000213.1:0-2451 GCF_001458135.2 Marmota marmota marmota
ATATATATATATATATATATATATATATATATATATATATATATATTTAAATGTACATTTGAGTTTTCCTTTTCAAAATGACTGTAACTTATTGTTTTTTTAATGTGATTGAAATGATATTTTCCACTTACAAAGAAAAAAATCAGATACACATTGATATGAGCAAGTCTCCAAAACATAAGCAAAAAGAAAGTAACAGAAGAACACATCCAATATGAGTGCATTTATTTAAAGTTCAAAAAGGATCAAAATAAAATATGGCTTACGGACACTTTCATAGGTGACTAACCTGCGTAGGAAGGCAAAGAAATAATCAGTACAAGTTTCAGGCAAATAGTTACCCCCTTGATAGAAGCAGGAGCAGAAGGCTTGCCTTCTAGAACAACATTTTACTTTTTTAGCTAGGCAGTGGGTATTTGGGATATTTTTATTCCTTAAACTGTACATATGTCTTCTTTCAAATGTATGGCACCTTTCACAATAACAAAAAGAAAATCTAGCACTATAAAAAAAACATACAAAGAAAATAATAATTACTCAAAACCTACCACGAGGAGTTAACTATTAACAACCTTCATGACATCTTTCTTTCCACACACATGCCCATGCACACATAAAATTTTATGTGTATGCAGGATCATATTCCATAAATACTGTTTGCAGCCTGCTTTTTATTCAACAATAGGCCAAATGCTTTGTCATTGGATGAACTTCACAACATACAATTGAGGTAAAAACATTGAGAGCTTGTTAAGAACCCCACAATAAAAAGGAATGCTCTCACCCAAAATGAATAAGTATTCCCTCAGAGTCCCAGAATTCGTACAATGAGAATTTTACATGTTGCAAACAAATTTCCAGAGAATACCACACAAAACTGACTTTTCCTAAGAAAGTCAACTTAGCTATACAGCATTTCTTTAATCCACAGTTAAAGCCAGACTTTTTCACTTCTAAGCTAAGTATTCCCTTACTATGGAACAAATGTGCCAGAAACGATATTCATAATTTTCAACATAGAAGAAAATAACTGTATTACATCAGAGCCTATAAAATGTCAAATGTGGAGGAGTGGTTTTCTCACTTCTGATATTCATTTCATGTGTAAGACAGAGAAATATACAGCGTTTTAATTCTGTTCTCTTCATAACCGAGTTGTTCCAGTCCAAGAGCCCAGATTATGTCTTGGTCATGGCAACATTTATGAATCCTAATTGCCCATTACAATTAAGTTAGTAAACTATTGTTTTAAACTGACATGCCTTCTGGACCAAATTGTTCCCTTGGACAAACTGCTTGCTAGCCAGAGCCTCCGTGAGTATTCCCTATGAACTTGAGTTTTTCAATACAGCAAAGCTGCAACTGGTAATCATACACTTCACACTCATGGCTTTCTATAAATGTTTTAGTTTGAAATAATAAATGCTTTTAAAAATACCTCCACTTTGATAGGAAAACCCTCTTCACCTCACAGCTCATTCCCACTTTTTAGTAATTTTTCTCTCATCAAGTTGACTCAAATTGAAAACATATCACCAAGAACTAAGCCACATAACAGCCTGACATCGGTTCCAGAATTGGGGGCAGGGGGCCAATGAATGGGACCTGAGAACTTGTAGAGAAAGGGATTTTTCTTATCAAAACATGATCGTGGGTTTGGGAATGTGCTCACAAAAATAATTTTGGCTGAAGCAATTCCATGCAGTTCCAACCATCCCCCAAACCATGCTTTTATCGGTCTGAAAGATTGTAAGACTCCACAGCTACAATTCAGGTCTCTCATTTCCTCCTAAATAAACTAAATTGAATTTCTGTAGCTATAGCTGTTTAAAAGGATTTGCCCTTTTTAAGTGAATGCAATGTGCAAGGATACTCCCAATTCATTAAATAGGTTGCTCACAAAGCAGGAGACTTTCAGAACAGCAGTAACACACAGGGCTTTATGAGATTTGAGGCACACACTGAGATGGGAGCAAATAAAAAAATGTCTCTGCAATCAAGAAAGCTCTAATAAGGAATTAGAAATGGAATAAATTCATGTCTAAACCCAGATGAGAATTTTAACATTTAGATGACTTTCTTGGCTGTGTTTTCATTGGCATGAGCCTTTGGTATCTGCCCCTAATGAACCAATTTGTCAAATGGTACATCATCTAGGAAAATGCAAGACTGTTTACAGAATCCATGCAAAATAACTGCCCTGCTTGCATACAAAATCTATGCATGAGCCGGATGTAATGGCGCATGCCTGTAATCCCAGCAACTCGGGAGGCTGAGGCAGGAGGATCACAAGTTCAAAGCCAGCCTCAGCAACTTAGCAAGTCTCTAAGCAACTCAGTGAGACTCTGTCTCTAAATAAAATACCCACCCCAAAAAAATGCTGAGGATGTGTCTCAGTGGTTGAGCACCCCTGAGTTCAATCCCTGGTACAAAAAAAAAAAAAAAAAAGAA
>NW_026000214.1:0-2427 GCF_001458135.2 Marmota marmota marmota
CCCCGCCTATCCCTGCAGGCGCCGCCCTCTCCCCCTAGTGTCCCCCCCCACCCCAGACTCACTGGTGTTGATGAGGAACTGGTTGGAGACCCCGGGGTGGTCCACGTCGTGGATGGCACTTGCAAAGATGGCAGCCAGGACTTCCAGGTCTGTGAACACGGCCTGAGAGGCCCAGGGCGGGAGAGGTGACCGACGGGCACTCGGCACCCTGCACCTGCCCAGCCGTCCCAGCCGTGGATACCTCCAGGGCAGGCGTGGCCAGCAGCACATGCGCAGACTGGGCCACGTCGGCGGCGTGCAGGCTGTTGTGGTAGGCCACGTCGGCGTGGTAGTGACCCTCCAGCGTCAGCAGGTAGGTGGCCAGGGTGTCAGCCGGGATCTGGAAGGTCTTGAGCAGGTCCCGTTCCTGGTCCATCACAGGCCGGTCAGGGCTGCAGGCACAGCCCCTGCTCCTCCTCGGACCCCGCCCAACCTCACATGTGCCCCCGTCCTCCCCTGAATCCCTGCCCTCTCTGTCCTTGTCCCCTGCGTCACATCCCCACGGAACTGCTGGTGTCTGTGTCCAGATGTCCTCTCCTGATGGAGTCCCTTCAGGCCCAGGCCCAGGCCCGGAGCTGGGCTTGTTGAGGATAAATCGTTGGTCCAGTGAACTCCTACTCGTCCCTCAATACCCTGCTCACATTGTCCCATTCAGGGGGGTCAGATTGGAAGAGATGAGTGTCCCGGCGACGTGGGGCAGGATCAGGGGAAGGAAACCCGAGGGCCTGGGGGGCAAAGGCAGGACAGTACCTGAAAGATGCTGAATATGATGGCTGTCAGCGGCCTGTTCCCGCTCAGCTCCGCCACCTTGAACACATCGAGGCCCCACCTGTTGGTGTCTTCCAGCTCCTAAGATGTGAGGGACCGAGCTGACCCCTCTGGCTCCCCAGGTGTGGCGCCCACCCCCAGGGGCACACTGGGCTCACCGCCCGGCACAGGCCCGGGAGGGAGCACCCGCGCCGAGCCAGGGCTCAAGCCTGGGCCTCCACCTCGCGGCCGGGGACCCACCTTGGCCAGCTGCCCCTCCTCGTCGGTCTGGACCCCAAAGCGTGGGACAGTGGCTGCAGAGAGGCTGGCGCTGTGGGGGAGCCCACGGAGGCCACTGATCTCGGACATGGGCCTCTGGGATTCCTCGGGGGCCGCCCTGGGCAGCTCGACCTCCGTCTGCTGGTCTGTAGGCGCAGAAACCGGGTCACCAGCTGGGACTGTCCCGTCTGGCCTCTGGCTCTGCAGCGAGCCAAGCCCTGGGTCCCCCTCGTCATTTTTATCTGGACCACAATAAGCTAGAGGAGTAGGGTCCCGTCCGGCCCTTAGCCGCCTTCTCTGCCAGGGCGCCTCTCAGTGAGCTCCGGGCTGGCCTGGTTCCTGAGCACCTGGGCTCACGTTTCCCAAACACACCAGTGTCCTTTACATGTCCCAACCTGCAGCTCCAAGTGTTGGGCTCCCTCCCGCTCCTCCTTGGCAAACTCCTACTGATGCTTTAAAACCCCAGCTGCAGTGCCCTTTCCTTCTGGAAGTCCCCCTGTGCAGCCTTAGTCCCATGGGGCCATCTGGCGGTCCCCTGCATGTTGGGGTTGGTGACAGCAGCCTGTCTTCCCCCTCCTTCTTACGACCTCTCCAACCCTGCGCGGGCAGTGACCTCGCAGCTCACCCAGGAAGGTTCTGGAGATGTACTCGGACACCTGGTTCCCAGAGCGGCTGGATTCAGACAGGTGGGTGAGCTCCCGGTTCAGCATCCGCTTGAACTGTGGGCGGGGGCAGGACGTGAGGAGGGCCCGTGGGCGGGGCTGCAGTCACGCTCTGGCTCGGGTGGCCCTCTCACCTTGTTGGAGGCCATCTCCCCGACCGAGTGCCGCGTCTGCAGCGTCTCTAGCTGATCCAGACACCAGTCCAGCTCCTCCAGGGTCTCCAGGGCCAGCTTCTGCCCAGAGTCTTCTGAGGGCCAAGTTGGTCAGGGACCTGTCCCACCCCTACTAGGGGACCCAGTGCCCTTTATGCCTCCATCTCTGCTCTGGACCCTGGAACCCTTCCCACTGGGGATGCTCAGGACCCCAGTTCCAGATCTATCTGTAAGTGGCTGTGTGACCACGGGTAGGTCTCTTGCCCTCTCTGGGCCTTAGCCTCCCCATCTGTAATATGGGAATGGTGGACTCCATTTGCCAAGAAGTTTCTTTGCAGGAGGGGGAGGGTTGTCAGGGTTACAACAGCCATAGTGCAAGAGCTAGTGGGCTGGGGAGGTCACTGCAGAGAGGAAGTGACAGCTGTCTCTCAGTGGGGGAGGGGTGGGAACAGGCATTACCTGCAGGTGGAGGGGGCTGACTGCTGGGTGGAGGGTTCCCGACAGATGCCTGCCTGAGGTTACAGTGGGCTCAGGGGTAGCCCCCACCT
>NW_026000215.1:0-2315 GCF_001458135.2 Marmota marmota marmota
TCCAGGGGTGCTCTATCACTGAGCTACATCCCCAGTCCTTTTTAGTTTTTATTTTGAGACAGGGCCTCACTAAGTTGCCCAGGCTGACCTTGAACTTGAGATCCTCCTGCCTCAGCCTCCAGAGCTGTTGGGATTACAGGTGTGCATCCATGTGCTCTGGAAATCCTCCACTTTTACATCTAGTGATTCTTGGCTGATTTTCACTGATGGCACTATGTTTAAAAAGCTGCTTTCCTCTTTAAACCACTAGCCCAATAAACACTGCTGGCCAGCCACATTCCTCAGACTTTCATTATTCTAGAGTAACAGCTTTAACACAAAAAATATCTCTGGCCTTCTCAAAAGCCCTGCAAAGCAGAATCAGAGCTTTTCGTGTGACCTAAATGGGAATGACAAGTGATCACTGAGCCAAAAACACTGCTGCCCGGCCTCTAATGAGGATGGATTCCCCTTATTGTGCTTGAGCTGCCTCCACCCCAGGATCCTTCCCTTCCCGCCTCTGGAACTCACCTTGGCCTTAGCATTGACTTTGGCTTTATTCTGGAGCAGGTATTTGGCCACTTCTGTGTGCCCTGCTCTGGCTGCCATGTGCAGTGGAGTTTCTACTTTCTGTAAAATAACAAAATTATAGAACTGTTAATACATGCTGGGTTTGCAAAAGGACACACACAGAGCTCCCAAGTGCCAGTCTGGTATAGCTTGATGGGGTGTTATCCAAGAGGAGTTGCCCCAGCAAAAGACTCTTTGGCCTGTTGGTGTATGTGTGTGTGTGTGTGTGTGTGTGTATGCGCGTGCGCGCGCATGTGCATGTGGGTGCACGTGCCCTCTAGGTATTCTTAAAAATAAACCCCAGAGCTAATGAATATTTAAAAATATAAATGATTTCCAGACTACACAGAAGTTCCAAAATATTATCCAAAATAAAATCCTGTAGATTTACAGATGTGGGGCAAATTTAATTGAGAGAGCATCAATAGACAGGAAGGTTCTCCCATATCTGAAGCCTTCGCTACCCTGAGAATTTCACCTCCAGGCCCAGAGCAGAGACTTCAGTAGTGCACACAAAGTTCCCCTCAGAGCCCTCCACCCAGAGCAACAAGTCTTGCTGTGGCCAAGGTCTTACCACGTTGGAGACATTGGGTGATGCCCCTCGCTGCAGGAGGTTCTTCACTATGGGAAGGTGCCCCATGAAGGAAGCCACGTGGAGAGGTGTCAGGCCAGACTAGGACAGACAAGAGTGGAGAGAGCTGAGTGGTTGTCTTCCCCGCAAAGAAGAGAGAACCAGATGGCATCTAATGTGTTCTTACAGCTAGGTCCTCCATGAACGGTTTTCCAAGAAGAGGGAGTTAAATGAGGTGGGTTTACTTTCAGGACAATGGCCAGAGGAACAAAATCACTGGAGGGAAAGTTCTGCCCACTTTTATAGCTTGAAATATTGCTTCAGATCTTGGAAAGCTCCCTGAGACTTGGCACAAGCCCGCTCATCTCAGTCACCCCTGGTTCATTCCTTTGAACAGGTCTTGCACACACACACACACACAATCCTGCAGCCACAGCCACAAAGAACAATCAACTCCCAGAGAGGGCTAGTGGAGGAAGATCAGGGCAGAACCAGGGCCCATCTGCAGAGTCTCTCCTACCTCGGTGACCGCATCAATGGAGGCTCCTGTCTTCAGCAGCAGCTCCATAACACGGATGTGGTTCTTCTTGCAGGCGATGTGTAAGGGGGTAAAGCCATTCTGCAGCCCCACACAAAGGGAGACAGACATCAGGAGCTTACACACTAGCCAAGGAGCGCATGCAGGACTGCACACCCACCCCAGCCCACCAGTGGGTGCCCACAGAACAATGAATAAAAGCACATGAATTGATTAATCTTAGTGTGAATCGTGAAAGAGATAACAAGGCCCTCAGTTTATACATCAAACATGCTCCTAAACGTGTTGTTTAGAAACCTTTTAAAAAATTCCATTGTATTTCTGGATGCACTAAAAGAGCCTTGTGTAACGTCCCCTTAAGGGTAAACTGATGATAAAGAGTACTTTGGGGGAAGCAAATCATGTTCCTTCTGCCCTGAAACCATGGATCAGTATGAGAGCAATGGATTTTTGTTTTTAAGTGTGATTGATACACTGGAAAGCAAGTTCCACAGGGCAGGGACTTTCATTTTTGTCTGCCTGTCCTTTTAGTGCTTTATCCCCTTAGGGCAGTGGTTCTCAAAATAGGGGAAGGGGTGGGAAGAGGAGAGGGGTTTTCACTCTTTCTCTACATGTGGCCATGTCCAGAGACACTTTTTTTTTTTTTTTTTTTTTTTT
>NW_026000216.1:0-2295 GCF_001458135.2 Marmota marmota marmota
GGTCTTGCCCCTCTGGTGGACTTCGTGCGCGACAGGCTGAGCTTCCTCGTGACCGCCCGGCCCACCGCTGTCAACATGGCCCGCGCTGCTCGCGACCTGGCGGACGCCGCAGCTCAGGAGGCGGAGCAAGAGGGCGCCACCGAGGAGGCGGTCCGGGAGAGGTAGGGAGCCCCGGGCCAGTCACCCCGGCAACAGACGCTGTTGGCTTTGTGTATGCATTTTACAGATGGGGAAATAGAGGCACGGCATTCTTAGTCCCTTGTCCCGGGTCCCACAGGTGACGCCACGGATCTGGGCCCCAGAGCCCTTGACCTCAACTATGCAAACCCCACCCCTCGGCACGCCCAGCTCACCTGTGCCCATGTGCTTCCCTGGTTCCCTTGATTTCTGCTTTTGAGGAACTTTGTTTCCGGTCTTCAGCCCTTACCTGCCCGCTTCCTTTCTTTCTTCCTGGTGGCTCCAGCCACACCTTTCTCCTCAGTGTTCCTTGACTATGCCAGGCTCAGTCCTGCCTCAGGGCCTTGGCACATGCACTTGCTACAAGCCACGTAACCCCGGAGCTTGGGGTTTCAGGTCTCTGCCTTCCCCGACCCCTCTTCATAACACAGCTGGCCCCCTGCTCTCTGTTGGGGATTCTGCTGCCTCCTCCGTCATTTTATCTGCTCATCACCTGCCCCCCGACCCCAGTGTCAGCTCCACAGGGACAGATTTTCATCTTGTTTACTCCTTTGCCCCCTCCCTAGCATTGGCACACCAGAAATAGTGAGCACACATTGTGAGCACAACGGGTTTGTGCCGGTGGCAGAACGTCCAGCCTCACAAGAGCAAGAGGCCTGAGCAGTAGGCCCCACACAACAGCCCTGGGCAGAGGCGGGACCAGCTTGGACCTGGCAGCTGGCGCTAACCCTCCTTGTCCGCCCAGAGTCATCCGCTGCGCTGAGGACATGCTGGAGAAAGACCTCAGAGACAACCGGAGCATCGGGGACCTGGGAGCCCACCACATCCTGGAGCGGGCAGCCCCTGCCGGGGGCAAGGTGACCGTGCTGACCCACTGCAACACTGGTGCACTGGCCACTGCTGGCTACGGCACGGCCCTAGGTGAGTGGTGTCTTCAGGGACAGGAGAGGGCTTTTTTCTTTTCTTTTCTTTTCTTTTCTTTTCTTTTCTTTTATTGGATGAAAAAGAAACTCAAACCACTTTATCCACCAAAAACAGTGAAGGTAGGTGGTTGGCATCAGGTATAGCTAGATCCAGGGCTCAACCAGCGACATAAGGATCCACCTGTCCTGTCCTTAGCTTTGCTCTCATTTATCTTCATGCTCTGGGGGTTGGCACGGGGGACTCCCAGGGCTCAGATCACAAGAAAAAGAGCCAAGAGTAACAGAATTTTCCTTGTATCTCAAGATTCCTGATAGGTCACCTGCTTTTCCAGGCCCGATCACTTAATGGCCCTGGACTGAGGCTTATGCCTGAAGAGTGTAGATGTGGACTCCAAAAGGACAGGAGAAGGGAACAGCCTCCCCGCAGATGAGATCGGGGTGGCTGTGACCAGGAGGGGTGGGCAGTGACAAGGCAGCAGGTCCACTTGACGCTCAGGATCCGGGAAGCTTCCTTGCTGTCTGGGCCCCTCCCTTAGTCCTGGAGCTCGGGTCTCATGAAGGACTCCTGCCTTTGACTCAGCCACTCAACCAGCTGTTTCCGTTTCCGGTGGCACTGGACCTCAGACATGCCAGATACGCACCCTCCTGTGGCGCCACGTCCCCGGCCCTTGTTATTTTGAGGCAGGGTCTGCTAAGTGCCCAGGCTTGTCCTGAACTTGCAGTCTCCTTCCTCAGCCTCCCAAGCAGCTGGCACTGTGGGCGTGCACCACCATGGCACTCCAGTGCCCTGCTGCAACCAGCATGCATTAAGCACCTGCTGTGTGCTGGGCATTGGAGTCCGCAGGGAATAAAGCAATCAAGGTCTCTGCCCTAGTGAGGCCCCAGGGAAGTGGGAGGGACCGACAGCGGGAAGGACAAATAGGTGTTAGCAGGGACAGGACTGCACTTGGTGAGGTTTTGGGTATCCCCTCCCAGCCTAGGCGCCTGTGTCCCTCACCACTGGGCAACCCTGTCCTTCTGCTGCCCCCACAGGTGTGATTCGCTCCCTGCACAACCTGGGCCGCCTGGAGCGCACCTTCTGCACAGAGACGCGGCCCTACAACCAGGGAGCCCGGCTGACGGCCTTTGAGCTGGTTTATGAGCACATCCCCGCCACCCTCATCACCGACAGCATGGCGGCCGCCGCCATGGCGCA
>NW_026000217.1:0-2284 GCF_001458135.2 Marmota marmota marmota
CACCCCCACACACACACACGGGAAGAGAAGAATGAAGGCCTCCCCACCCCGTGGAAGGGTGAAGCCACGCCCCCTCTCACCGGAAGAGAAGCATGAGCGCCTGGAAGAAGGTCCGGAAGTTGTTGTGCTCAGTGATTTGGAACTCGTCCTCATCACTGTCCTCGTCCTCCACGTCGATGCCGATGTTGCCAAACACCTGCGGAATGGGAGGGTGACCACCAGGGCCAGCCCTGCCGCCCCGCAGCCCGTGGCTTCAGGGAAGCCAGCTCCATCTCTTTGCCACCGGATTTGGGCTCCACTGGGCCGTTCCTGCCTGGGGGCGGCTGCCCCTCTGGGTGGCCCGACACCTTGGAGTGCGCGCTCACCTGCATCCCGATGATGGCGTAGATGAAGAAGAGCATGGCAATCAGCAGGCACACATAGGGCAGGGCCTGCGGGAGGGAAGGCAGTGAGGGGTGCTGGGCCCCTCGGCCCACCATTTCCTTCCCTTGTCCCAGCGCGCCCCCCACTGGTCGGGGGGCCACATGCCACGCGAGTCCCGCCAGCGCTGGTCACTGGGGCTCTGTGATGAGGCCTTCAGAGCTCTGAAGACACCCCAGGGGCAGGAAGTTAGATAGGAGCCCGAAGGCGGCATCCCAGGATGGCTCCTGCACAGAGTCACGTCCAGTTTGATTCCTCTGGAGCACAGGAGTCTGTGCTTCTGAGCCCTGGGCCAGGGGCAGGGGCAGGGGCTCACCTTGAAGGACTGCACGAAGGTCCAGAGAAGAATGCGGATGGTGTAACCCTGACGGAGGAGTTTGATGAGCCGGGCAGCCCGGAAGAGGCGGAGAAAACTCAGGTTGATGAAGTTATTCTGGGGAGATGGAGGGAGAGGGGTGACCATCCACCCACCCCAGGAGCTCAGAGCTGTCACCACTCACAGAGGCCCCTACATGAAGCCAACCAACAGGAAAAAAGCAAGCCAGACCCCAAATAAGGAGGGAGAGGAGAGAAAGCACTATTAATGCAATGGTGCAGAGGGAAAACTCGAAAAAAGGAAGGAAGTCAGGGGCAGAGGGTGGGAAGAAGGAAAGGCATCAACTCAAAAGCATCCGCCCTCCCTGCCAGCCCCACCCGCAGTGGGGAAAAGGAAAGAAAAGGGGGAAGGAGGAGAAGGGAACGGGGTGGGAAAGAAATAACAAAAGATCAAGGAAAAGAAAATATATCCGAATCATCCAATCAGGAAAAAAATCGAGATGGTTTTTATTTCTCCCAACAACCAAATGCACTGAGACGATAGGACACAAGCGGGTCAAGTTGCGGAACCCATCACACGTGTACGATGCACAAACACCGGGGCGGGGGCGGGGTGGGGGTCGCCAGCACGCTCAGGCCTGGAGGACATGTGCGGGTTCCGAGGGCATGTTACGCTCCGAGCCAGAAATGCATCTGTCACGGGACTCACCGGGCACCCTGCCCTGCCCTGCCCTGCCGAGCTGCCCACCCGCTCCTGCCCGCCCTGACCTCACCCCACGGCCAAGAGGAGCAGCGGCTGGAGCCAATGGGGAGAAGCAGAAGAGCATCTTTCCTTACCCCCTTGGCGAGCGGGAATGGGGAGGACGGGAGGGAGCTGGGGCTGTTCGGCTGCAGGGTGAGTCCTCGCTGCCCGCTGAGTCGGAGAAGATGCATTTGGGGCCCTTTTCCCCCCTCTCAGGGATGGCTTCTCAGCTTCTGGGGCTGGGTGGAGTGTCACGGGACCAGGCCTGCGGGAAGCAGGAACGACTCAGCTCCCAGGGGGCGGGTGAGCTCCGAATTAACCCCCAGCCCACCAAGGGGCAGGTGCAGGGGGCCGGGAGGTGGGGCCGTCCCTGCCCCCAGGACCTCCCTGGGTGGACTCTGATTTGCTCAAAAAAGCTTGTCTGGTCACTGCCTCTGTGTCCTCCCACCCAAGCTAAAAGAGGAGCAGGAGGCTGGCGGGAATGGTGGTCACAACTCGTGGGTGTTTACATGACCGTCCTGAGGCTTCAGGGGACCCTGGCTGGGCGGCTAGAAATCACAAGTGGACCTGTTTGGCCAGTGAAGCTAATTTGTTGGGCCTGAGTAGCGTCTTTTTATTTGATTATGAAAAATAGTTGACATCGTTTAAAAATAGGATTTGGTCACCCGTCTGGTTTGGGGCAGGCCTGGGCCCCTATGGCTGCCCTGGAGGCTGGCCACACGCCCTGCAGCTTTGCAGTGGTGCCGGCTTTCCTGGCTCATGGCCTCTGAGTGATCCCTGCCCCGGGCAGACATGGAAACCTCCCAT
>NW_026000218.1:0-2113 GCF_001458135.2 Marmota marmota marmota
TCAAACCCTCCCGCATCAGCTGACCCGCGCGGCGGTCACGTGACGAGGGCGCCCGGGTGTCCACGTGACTGATCCAGTCCCGCCCACTGCGCCACGACGACCCCTCCCGGAGATGCACGCATGCGTGCCTTAGCTTGCGACTCGCGAGCCGATGGCGGTCGTGAGGTCCTAGCGTCACATCCCGCTGCCGGAGAGGAGATAAATGGACTGGCTCTGAGCGCGGCAGTGACTGGCCCCACCCCTGGCTCCCTGTCAGGCCCCGCGTGTGGTGCCAACTTCGTGAATTCCATGTTCAGAGTTTGACCCCTTACCCTCCGCGGGGTCTGGCGATGACTCTGCGACCCACCTAAGGATTGTTCTCCTTCCTCCCGGCCCATCAGCAAACCAATTTTCTAAACCAAATAGGACCACTTATCGCCCCACCCACCCTTTGTCCACAGTCCAGAGTCCCCCAGCAGTCCTGGCCTGGACCTCTGAAGCAACCTCCTCCAGCCTGGCGCACTTCCTCCTGCTACCCGCTGACTCCAGTGTTCACCCAGTAACCAGAGGCACCTTCAAAGAATTATTCATATCAGTCCTCTGCCAGAGAACCTGCTGGCGGCTTCCCATTGCTGGGAAACAACTCCCCACCACCGCCTGCCAGTACTCTCCGGTCTAGCTCCCACCTCTGCCTCTAGTTCATCTCTTGATGATTCCAGGGCCTTTACACGCTTTTGCCCTGGAGCATAATAGTTAAGAACACCAGGCTCTGCAGGGTAGACAATTCAGGTTTAAATCTAGGCATTGCCATCTACCTGCCACTTGTATATTTTCCAGTGTCTCTTAAACACTGCGTGCCTGTTTCCTCATTTGCAAAATGGCAAATACTCGGAGTTACTGGACTCTCGGGGCTGTTGAAAGAAATAAATGAGCAAATGCAAGATCGCTGACAAATCTGGGCAGCAGTGCTGATTATTTAGTGGTACTAGACCTGTAAAACCCTTCCTCCGGACAGTGTTCACGCCACCTAAATCGGAAGTCTTGTTCTGCTTCTTTTAGAATGTGCCATCCTCTGATTACTTCTGAAATAGTTTCAATTTGATGATGTGTTTTGTCAGGGTGAGGGCCATACTTATCTTGCTCCCTTGTGGAGACACTAACAATCAACAGATGTTTGTTGAACACGTAAACGTGCAGCCTCCATTTGCCTAGTGGGCTTCCAAGGGCAAGGGGTAGGCTTAGGGAGCAAATGGGGATGGCTGCTGCCATGGTCCATTGTCAACCTCTGTTACAGCCCACTAGACCTGGACCAGCAACATGCCAGAGATTCCAGCATTGTGAAAAAGCTAAAGGGAGGTGACTCTGTCAGGCCACCTGCAGGGCAAGTCTCCCCTGACTAGGACCCCCTAACCCAGGCCTGGAGAGGCAGAGTGGTGACTAGTGGGATGGACAAATGTGAGACCTTATAGTCAGGGGAAGCTAGGAATCTTGTGGGGTGTGGCTCCAGGTGTATGGTTGGCCTTGGCCACACCCTCCCATCTCTGTTCACCCAGCAACCAGAAGCATCTCCTAGAGAGATGATCCTAATGCCTGTTCCCTCAGCTCGTGGGAAGGGGCCAGGCTGTGCATCAGGGGAGGAAGCGCAGAAGGCAAGCCACAACGCAGAGCCGGGAGGCAGTGGGAGGATTTTACTAACTGCACAACACACAACTTCCCCAGGCCTGTGGTGCTGGTGTCCCCTTCAGCCATCAGGCCCCAGTAGTGCCCCTTGCTCCTTTACCCACTCTGGACTCTCACCAGTAGGGAGGGCTGGGCTGACAGTGTCACGGATAGGAGAGCAGGGATCAGGGTGGGAGTCAGGGTTGGGGTCAGGGCTGGGCACAAGGTCAGGGTCATCATCATCACTAGGCTTAGGGTCAGAACATTCAACAGGCTCAGGGCTGGGGGTGGATGTGGAGCCAGAGAGAGGTTGAGGGCTGGGATTGGAAAGGGAGCCCAGAGCAGAGCCAGGGTCAGGGCTGCAGCCAGAGCTGGGGCCAGGACTGAGACCCAGGCCAGAACCCAGCACAGACACAGCATCAGGACCCAGGAAGGAGACTTGCCCAGGCCTCATCACGGACGCAGGGCTCAAGCC
>NW_026000219.1:0-2068 GCF_001458135.2 Marmota marmota marmota
AAAAAAAACAAAAAAACTCGGAAAACATTATGATCACAATGCTCAGGGCCATTTTTTTCTCTATCAAGGGACTGAGGTGCTCTCCCTCTTCACTATAAAAACACCTGCTGATCCCTTTCCTTGTGTGCATTTCCCAGAGTCCAGGTTCTAACCTGCAGGGTGGTGAATAAGGCACTTTATTATGAACCTTGAGTGCAGTGTCAACATGCTGAGACCATGTCCCTGAGCTCTTGCACCCCTCAGCATGAGAGAAAATGACCCTTTAATGTGTACTCAGTCGAAAAAATATTTGTATTAAAAACATTTCTCTGAGACTTCTGTGCTGGGAATTAAAGCTATGTCTATACACATGAAATAAACAAACTGCCCTGTGGCTGATTTGCTCATTTCAGCTGTCTTAATGATCAATGTGGATTGTTGTGCAATCGATTCAACTGCAGCGATCAGTATTATTCATGAAATCTAGGAAATTTGGTGCAAATGAAATGGCTGAGATGTGGGAAAGTGTTCCCACTTATCAGATATTTGATTTAAGGAACTGTGAAAAGTCATCACATAACTAATAAATAAATAAATCACTTATTTCCTTTCCACTGGCAATTTATTATATCTTAAGTCAAAACTTTGGAGCGTCTAGTATAAAATTTGAAATCCAGCGTAATTTCTTTAAAATTTCATGAATGATCCTTTCTCTAAAATATTATCAATAATTTATCATGAGCCTTCTGATCCTAAAAATACATTTAAAACACAGAAGAATTCCTTCCTAACTTCTGGGAGAGTCAAACCTAAATGTCTAGGAACACATTGTTTGGTTTATAGAAACTAAAATCAAAGTCCAGTATCTCTCACAAAATAAAAAAGAAGAAATCTCTTTGTACAATTTTCATTCTCATAAATCACATGCAAACATGTCAAATTTGACAACTTTTCTAGGTATTCTTCTGGTAATCAGAGTCGGGCAGCAACCTATAAGACTCAATAATTCTTATATCTAGGATTTTCAGAGACTAAATTGTAGGAAATTTTTTATTTCTTTCTATATTATAAAAATCAAAGAGATCATCTTCCATAGAAGCTCCTTTGTTCAGAAAAAGTAAACTACAATCAAGAGGCCTCAAAGAAAAGTACACTGTACACACATCATTAATGGCCACACAGTGAAGTTTTAACAATATCAAATTCTCCAAAGTAAATTGGATTCCAGGTGGATTTCTGTGATAAAATTAAATACTTCTGCACCTGAAAAGAGAGATCTGTAGGTGTTCAGAAAATAAACATTTGCTAATTTAGGTAGATAAAATTTGAGCACTACCTAAAGGCTATCCTCCAGAAAGTTGAATTTTTGTTAAAATAGAGAAGATTCTGGGTATTCTAAAATCTACCAGATGAGATAGATAGATAGATAGTATGTGTTAAGGAGATTACAGCATATCCAAATTGTAAATTCATATCTCTTAGAAAGGAGTTATATTTTTCACAAAAGACAGGAATATATTCCTTCAAGGAAGCACTCCTCAAACTTCTTGGTCTCAGAATTCCTTTATGCTTTTTAAAAAATTATTGAGAAACAAAAAGAACTTTCACCTATGTTTAGATAAGTTACCATATTAAAAGTTCAAATTAGGACATTGCATATATATCATTTATCTATATTATATATGTTAGGGTAGCTGGCGTAAATATCCACAAGAGACACAGCTCTGAGTTCAAGCAAAGGTTTATTAAAGAGAATATCTGCCAGGCTGCCCTTCTGCAGGGTACAACAGTCAGTATCATTTGAGTGGGAGCTTATATATCTTTTGGACAAGGAACAAGAGCAAACTAGAACTGACCTTGGGTGCAGGTGGTTGGATAACAAGAGGTTTTTGTGTTTAGGGACTTTAGGGGGTAGGTTATGGGAACAGAGTATCTTAAATTTCTTTTTCTTGGCAGTGTATAAGTTTTATTTCAGCTCAAGATGGAGTCCCAGAACCAAAATGGAGTTACTAATGTCTAGGGACCTAATGATATATATAATTTTTTTCTTTCTTTCTTTCTTTCTTTTTTTTTTTTTTTTTTTTTTTTT
>NW_026000220.1:0-2050 GCF_001458135.2 Marmota marmota marmota
CCTGGCCTCTGGTGGCTGTGAGGCTGGGTGCGAGGCCCTGTTCTGCATGTTGCTGCCGGGTCCCTGGACTGGGGACGTGGCTGCTGGGCCCCAGAGAAGACCTGGCGTGGCAGCTGGGGCCCCCCTGGAAGCTGGGAGCCTCCCCGGGAGCCAGGGCCAGGGCACTGCATGGGCAGGGGCCTGTGCCCAGCCGCCCCCTCTGTTGGTGTCGTGCCTCTGCCATCTGTCTGTGTGTCTGTCTCCTCTGTACCCGCTGGGGACAGCCAGCGGCCTGCTGACCAGGACCTGATTCCCCCTCCCCACACCTCTCCATGCTCCGCCCTCCACCCCCTCCTCCCTGCCTTTTATATTTATTTTCTTCTTTCTGTTCTTTCTGTGTGCACCATCCCGTGGGGCTGTGACAGAGGAGAAGGGGCCGGCCACGTGGGAATGACCTCAGTGTATGTACGCCCTGCGGCCCCAGCTGGGCTCGGCCCCTCTTCCTCCCCAGCCCCTGGGGCACTCCCCATCTCTGGCCGCCTGGCCCCACCTTTCTTTGCAGACCACACCCTCCCCCATGGAGCCTTCTCCTCGTGTGTGTGTCCTGTGTGTGGGGGCCACCCCCCACTCCCCTCATCACAGCCCCGCCGGCCCCTCTCTCTGGGGGTCGTCCTCCAGCTCCACCGTGGACCCAGCCCTGCAGTCTGAGTCCTTCACAGCCCCCGCCTCGGGCAGGGCGTCCAGCAGCAAGCAGGCGGGTCCTGCGTGAGGGTGGGGTCCACACCATGTCCCTGCTGCTCTCTTCCGCTGGCCACAGAGAACCACAGGCCCTGCATGGGTCAGGGCTTGACCCAGGGGTGCAGCGAGTGCAGGCCAAGGATGGGCGTCCACAGGGCCTCGAGTGCCAGGGCAGCCCCTAGCCTGGACCTGGGCAGCTGGCGCCAGAGTTAAGGGGCCAGAAGATAGGGGCCCCTCGGCCAGCGAGGTGCTGAGCTGAGCTGGGCCGGGGGAGTCTGGCTCCTCGCCATCCCTGGAGGGCAAGTGACAGCCAGGGCAGGTGTGGACCTGCAGCCCAGGGCTCCCAGGCTTGCACCCTGTAGGGGGACAGTGCTTCCCTTCATCCAGCTGCCCACCCTGGCTGGGCCCCCAGGGCTGTGGGTCCTGAGAATCAGTGGCGGGGTGAGGGGCCAGTGGACCTGGAAAGAGGAGGACAGAGGAGTTCCCAGGGCTCTGCTCTCACCGCAGCCTAGCCAGCCTGTGTCCAGGACCCTAGCGCACCCCTGGACCCGCTCCCCAGATGGCCACACCCCAGTCTCAGATGGCCATGCACCAGCCAGGCTGCCAGGACGGGGCGGGAAGGACGGCACTTCTCAGTGCTGGCCTCTGACTCCAGCCCACGGCCTGTCCCCCAACCCCAGACCATCTCCGACACCAGCCCCATGAAGCGCTCAGCGTCAGTGCTGGGCCCCAAGGCTCGGCGCCTGGACGACTACTCCCTGGAGAGGGTCCCCCCAGAGGAGAACCAGCGGCACCACCAGCGCCGCCGGGACCGTGGCCACCGCGCCTCTGAGCGCTCCCTGGGCCGCTACACGGACGTGGACACAGGTGGGCTGCTGCAGGGACTCCACAGGGCGGAGGAGGTGGAGAGGGACAAGACTGGACAGGGGACAGGTGCCGCTGCAAAGAGCGCAGGGACCGGAATGGCAACCGGCCTTGGCTGTCGCCAGGCCTCTCTCTAGGGCCCCTGGACCCCGGCTGGGCTCCTGTGTGCACACCCTGCCACGCCCCAAGGCTACCTGTGGTCTGTCCTTCTGTGTTTCCGGCCCAGGCTTGGGAACGGACCTGAGCATGACCACCCAATCCGGGGACCTGCCGCCCAAAGAGCGGGACCAGGAACGGGGCCGACCCAAGGACCGGAAGCATCGGCAACACCACCACCACCACCACCACCACCACCCCCCGCCCCCGGACAAGGAGCGCTACGCCCAGGAGCGGCCGGACCACGGTCGGGCCAGGGCTCGGGACCAGCGCTGGTCCCGCTCGCCCAGCGAGGGCCGAGAGCACATGGCGC
>NW_026000221.1:18-37752 GCF_001458135.2 Marmota marmota marmota
CATTACTTTGGACTGTTTTTAGAGAAGGGAGTTTAAAATAACTAGAAATTAGAAGGGAATTTCATTGTGTTTAGAAGAGAGAACTAGAAAAGATACTTACTTGCATCTCTGGGAATCTATTTCAGCTGCAGGGTAACAGAAAAGTCCAATTATATTGGCTTAAACAAAACCAAAGTTTATCTTTGTGTTCCATAATGACACATCCAGAGTAGAAAACCCTAGGGTAGAAATGAGGCTCCCAAGGTCTCTCCTCTCTTCCATGATCCATGGAGTGAGGTTTTTATTCTCATATTTCTAATATTATTGCTGAGGCTCCTACCATCTTATCCTGCCCCAGGTGAGGAGAAGATGGACAAAGCGGTTTATAATTTCTGAGGGCTTTTCTGGAAGCCCTACTCAGCACCTCCTGCTCACATCTCAATGGTGACCCACCTGCAAATAGGCTGGAAAGGCAGTAGTTACTTTTTGTTGCTCTTCTGTTCATTTCTTTGTTAGGATTAGATTTACCACCACCTCCAAGAAAGGAAAAGGAAGACGTGGATAATGGAAAAAGAGCTTGCAGGCAGGCCACAATACCTGATTCTCATTTTGCCATACTAACAAATGTGAAGAGGTCACCTTGTTATTTTTAGAATAAACCCTTTTCCTGCCATTAGTAGATAGACTTTAATTTTTTTTAGGACAAAGAGATTTCATTGGGGATGTTTTATCCTCCATAGGAACATAGTATGCTGAAAAAGATTCATAATGTTCAAACTTTGTTCATTATAATATTAATATAGGTTGATGATGAAATAAAGCCAAAATACTCTAAATGTAATGAAAGAAGTAATAAATCATCAGTAAAGTATTCACATTAGAGCAAATATCAAATATTTTTAAAGAACACAGATCTCTAGTTTCAACATCAATTTTTTAATTGGCTGCTTTCTTTCTATCATGTTTGAAATTGGCAGCCTCAATGATAGGAGAGAGATTGCCCCTCTTCTCTACTCCTTTGCTCATTCCAAGAGATAGCAAACAATTCATCCAGAAAGGTGCTTTCATACACAAAGCAACCAATCCAGAAGCCAAACCATCCCAAGTCTTCCATCAGCATTTTACTTTCTTGTCTAATAATCCCCTGCCTAAACCATCCTGGGTCTAGTTATTGGGCCACTGGGACCAGTTGCTATGTCTAAGAATTCACTGAAATTTTTCAAACAAACCAATCCTAACCCTATTACTTATTTGTAATCTTGAACAGTCCATAATTGGGGAAAAAACATTAAAAGTTTATGCCCATGTTTTTCTCTTTCTCCCTCTACTTCCCAACCAGCCCTGGTGCTTTCCCCATGTCTTACCACTCATGTCCATGCTTCCTGCTGCTAGACATGTGAGTATAGAAACCTCTTCCCTCATGACAGTCACATCTGTATCTTCATGACTTAGCACACAGAATTTTTTTAAAAAATCCTGACATATTTTCTGTACAAACAAAACAAAACAAAGCCAAGACTCTTTACATAAGAGAATAAAAATATTTTTTTAAAAAACATTCTCTTTTATTATCAATAAAATAAAGCAATTTATCACAAAACAATTTAAAATAAAGCAATATAATCAATAAAATAAAGCAATTTCATTTCTTTAAAAACATACATAGTACACAGAGCCTGTCATGGCATGTCCCTTCTACTTTCTTGACTGAGGAGGAGACTCAAAGGGAGGAAGTTGGGGGAGGGGGGATACAGCATGATGGTAGTAGGGCTTAAAGAAGCAATTACCAGATAGAGCACTAATCTCTAGCGTATATAAAGAATTCAAAAAGCTAAACACCAAAAATCAAATAACCCAATCTATAAATGGGTCAAGGAACTGAACAGACACTTCTCAGAAGAGGATATACAATCAATCAACAAATATATGAAAAATGTTCATTATCTCTATCAATGAGAGAAATGCAAATCAAAACTATTTTAAGATTTCATCTCACTCCTGTCAGAATGGCAGCTATTATGAAGACAAACAACAATAAGTGTTGGAGAGGATATTGGGGAAAGGCACACTCACACATTGCTGGTGGGACTGCAAATTGGTGCAGCCAATATGGAAAGCAGTATAGAGATTCCTTGGAAAACTGAGGATGGAACCACCATTTGACCCAGCTATCCCTCTCCTCAGTCTATACCAAAGGACTAAAAAACAGCATACTACAGGGACACAGCCACATCAATGTTTATAGCAGCGCAATTCACAATAGCTAAGCTGTGGAACCAAACTAGATGCCCTTTAGTAGATGAATGGATAAAAAATGTGGCATATATACACAATGGAATATTACTCAGCAATAAAAGAGAATAAAATCATGTCATTTGCAGGTAAATGGATGGATTTGGAGAAGATAATGCTGAGTGAAGTTAGCCAATCCCCAACAAAACAAATGCCAAATATTTTCTCTGATATAAGGAGACTGACTCATAGTGGGGTATGGAGGGGGAACATTGGAGGAAGAGATAAACTCTAGATAGGGGAGAGGGTGTGAAGGGAAGAGAGAGGGCATGGGGTTAGCAATGTTGATGTTATGTGATGACATCATTATCCAAAATACATGTATGAAGACACAAATTGGTGTGAACATACTTTATCCAGAGATGAAAAACTGTGCTCTATATGTGTTATAAGAATTGTAATGCATTCTGATATTATTTATTTTTTAAAAAAATAAAAAAGAAGCAATTCTACAAAGCAAACTAGAATGGAAAGAAAAAATGTCATGCAAAATGGTGAAATAGGGAGCTCAAGGGGTTGGTCTTCCCATTAAAACAATGAGAAAATGGAATCTACTTTTTCTGAAGTCTGGAACATGATCAGATACCTATTACATGCAGATTACATACATATACATATTACCATGGAGTATTTTATTATGGTAGATTTTGGTCTTCTTTACTAAAAGATAGGCAGAAATAAATTAACAACTATTCCTTCTTTTCTCAGTCCCACAGCGTACCTGGCTGCTGTAGGGGCAGAAAGTGGGGGCCTTCTCCTGGACAATTTGGGGGTTATACAGTTTGGTTGTTCTGATAGTATTCCAAAAAACCAGTTCAGGCATTTGCCTTGATTTCATCCCACTCAGCTGCAATGACTTCCTGACCTCCAGTGGCATTTGTCTGATGATGTAAAAAGATAAATTTCATTCCTTTTGGGGGGTGAGGGGCTGGGGAGGGACACATATATTTAAGAAAACTTTGTCGAATCACTGCTGATCAAAAAGATAATGGAACAAAAACTTCAATGGCCACACACAAAAAAAGAAAACTCAATTTGCAAATATGGCTTGGAATAGTCACAAATCTCTAGCTTCAGAACTCAAAAAGTAAAATCAGCAATCCCTGAATACCAGGAGAATCTGATTTTCAGTTATCAGATCCTAACATTCAGAATGTCCAATTCTGAACAAAAAAATTACAAAAACAGGAAAACAGGAAAGAAAGTATGCTCCAGTTACAAAGAGAGGCAAAAAATGTGGCAGAAATCATCCTGAAGGAGGACCGTAAGAGTAGATGACCAAAACAAGGGCAGCAGGCAGTAGGATGATTTTTTTTAAGTTCTGAGAGAAAATAACCTGTCATCTGAGAATTATATACTTGGCAAACTGTCTTTCAAGAATGAAGGACACATTAATACATTTCCAGACAAAAGCTTAAGAAATTTATATATGTATAAATATAAATATATATATATATATATATATATATATATATATATATATACACACAATTATACATAAGCATATATATATAATTATATGTGTGTGTATGTGTATATATATACATTTACAATTTAGTATTACATATAATTAAAGTATGTATAATTATATGTGGGTTTTTTGTATGTATATATAACTATAGTGTTTTGGGCTTGTAAATTTTCTTTTTTTCCTACATAATTTAAATATTATTACAGAAAACAAAGTCTAGGTTGACAGACATTCAATATATAAATATATATTTAGAGCTGGGATTGTAGCTCAGTGGTAGAGTGCTTGGCTAGCAGGCAGGATGCAAGGGGTACTATTTTCAGCACCATATAAAAATTAAATAAAAAGGTTTTGTGTCCCCCTACTCACACACACACATGCATGCTGTAATTCCAGTTATGCAGGAGGTTGAAGCAAGAGGATCTCAAGTTCAACACTAGCCTGCACACCTTAGTGAGATCCTTTCTCAAAAAAAGAAAAAAAAAGTGACTGGGGGTATAGCTTATTGGTAGAGAACCTTGCCTAGCAAGGCTAAGGCCTTTGATTCAATCCCCAGTACTACCAACAAATAAACAAATGAATAAACAAAGTAAGAAAGGATTCAAGTTAGTATACCAGAAGATATCTAACACAAAAGAAGACAGTAACAGATTTAGTAAAGAAAAAACATGTGAGACATAAAAAAAAAATAAATGGCAAAATTAAATCCTCCCTTATCATCATTACTTTAAAAGGAAATTGAAACTAACCTAGAAAAGACATAAATTGATAGGTTGGGAAAATATGGCCTTTCTACATATACAAGAAACCCTCTCTTTAGATACAAAGAACTTTATAGTATAAGGATGGAGAAAGATATTTCCCAAAAACATACTCCACACAAAGAAAGATGGGATTGCTGTCAGAAAAAAAAATATGCACTTTAAAAAGGTAAATAAGGATGTGAAATATTGATAAAAGGCTCAATTCAGCAAGAAAAGGTAAAAATTATACATGTGTACACATCTAATAAGAGGACTTCAAAACATGTGAAGTAAAATTTGACAGAATTGAAAGGGGAAACAGACAGTTTTACAAAAATAGTTGGAAGCATTAATACATCATTTTCAATGATGGATAAGACAACCAGATAGATTAATAAGGAAAGAGGATTAAACATCACTGTGGAACTATTAGACCAAATGTACAGATACAAAACACTCCACCCAACAGCATCAGAATACATTTTACTCTCAAGGGCACATTGAGCATTCTTCAGGATAGACCATATGTTTAGGCCATAAAAGAAGTTTTAGTAAGTTGAATAAAAGATCAAAAACCGTGCAAGGGATCTTTTCCAATTCTCTCTCTCTCAGACACACACACACACAAAAATTAGAAACTGACTAGAAAACAGAGAGAAAACTAAAAATATGTGGAAATTAAACAATACACTTTTATACAGCCAATGGATCAAAGAAGAAATCATAAAGGATATTAGAAAATATCTTGAGGTGCATGAAAACAAAAACAGGACATACCAAAATGTATGGGGTGCACTGAGAGCGCTAAAGGTAATTTACAGCTATAAACACCTACAATTTTTTTCCTTTGGTGGTACTGGAGATTGAATCTCATGCATGCTGGGCAAGTGCTCTACCACTGAGGTATATCTCCAGCCCTAATACCTACATTTTTTTCTTTTAGGAAAGAAAGACCTCAAATCAATAACCTAACTACTGTAATCTAAATGAACTAGAAAAAAAAGAGCAACAAGTTAAATTTAAAGCTAGAAGAAAGAAGGGAATAATTACAATGAGAGTGAGATCAATGAAACGGAGATTGGAAAAACAGAGAACATAAAATCCAAAAGTTAGTCTTTTCAGAAAACCAACAAAAATGAAAAACTTTCAGCTAGATTTGCTGAGTTTCTTTTCATGACTAAAAGGCTCAGGGATTACTCCAGAGAAACTGGGCTGACTGGGCTGCACAAAATAACCACACAAGAGACACAAATACCTTTTTCTTTGCGGTCACTGTGACGGCTCCTCTGACCTTAAGGGTCTGCAGGAAGAGAGAGAGAGAGAGAGAGAGAGAGAGAGAGAACGCACGCACTGACCCTTTTTATTGAGGATAAGCTATTCAAATGAGGCAAGGGATCAGGTTTCAGGGGACTGAGTCTATCTTCATGATGTCCATTGTCAGCAGGTTGACTGACATCTGGGTAGGCCACACCCAAGGACACAATAAGAGAAGGGGACACACACAAGGCACTTCCATGGAAGTATCTATCCTAAACAGGGCAAGGGGTTATATTACAAAGGAACAGGTGAACATAGCTCCATCCATGGGGCTGTAGGAAGACAAGCCTGGGCAGGAAGACACAAGTCACTCGAACCCTAGAAGAGAAGGGCAGTCTAGCAGCATGGTTGCCTGACACCACATCGCCCAGCAGGGGAGTTAACTCAGTCACATGCGAGGCTGATCTCCCACATAGATTGATGAAGATAAAAGGAGATAACCCAAATTACTAAAATCAAGGATGAAAGTGAAGCATTACTGCCAATTATAAAAAAAGATAAAAAATGATAAAAGAAGCCTATGAAAAATTAAATGCCAATTAATCTGATTACAAATTCCTAAAAATATAGTCACTGCCAAAACTGACTCAAGAAAAAATAGAAAAACGGAATCGACCCATAACAAACAAGGAAATTGAGGAGATGGCTTGACTGATAAATGTTTCTTAAAAAACACTTAAAGAAGAATTAATACCAATCCTTCCCAAGCTTGTCAAAATTACAGGAGAAAATATGTCCTAACTCACTCTATGAATCCAACATTATCATAACAATACAGCCAGACAAAGACACCACAAACAAGAAATTATGGACCAGTATCCTTTATGAAAACTATCAAAACCTAAATTTAAGAGCTAAAGCCAACACAACCACAAAAGAAGACATACAAGACAAGCTTCATGATGTTGGATGGGTCATCGTTTTTTAAGTACGAAACTAAAAGCATAGGTAACAAAAGAAAAAAATAGATGTAATGTTTTCAACAAAACTAAAATGTGTGCATAAAGTAACTCTACCAAAAAGTATTAAAAGTAATGAAGAATGGGTGAAAATATTTATAAATCATATTCCTGGTAAGTAACTAAGATACAGAACATACAAAGAACTCTTACAACTCAACAACAAAAAACAGTCTGATTCACAAATGGGTAAAGTACAAGCACATGAAAAGATTTTCCATATCATGAGGCATTAGGGAAGTGCAGGTCAAAACCACAATAACATTTTATACCCACAGCATGGTTATTATCAAAACAAAACAAAATAGAAACTATTACTGAGGATAGGAACTGGAATCCTTGTGCTTTGCTAATGGGAATACAAAATGGTATAAAAACATTTTGATGTATCTTCAAAAAGTTAAGTAGAGAATTACTGTGTTATCCATCTCTCTGCCACTATAACCAATATTTGAAATAATCAACTAAAAAAAGGCTTATACAGCTCACAGTTTTGGAGGTTTCAGTCCATGATCAAGTAGTCCCATCACACTGAAGCCTGTGGCAAGGCAGCACAAGATGGTTGATAGCAAATCATTGCACAAAGCTTCTCTCCTTATGGTCAAGGATCAAAAAGAAAATGAGAGAGACTAAGAATCCAATTCCCTTTGGGGACATGTTCCTAGTGACCCAAATATGTCCTACTATGCTTTACCTTTTGAAGTGTTCACTAATTCCCAGTCTAGGCATGATGGGGACCAAGCCTTTAACACTGGGCCTCTGGCAGACATTGAAGACCCAGAGTATCTTGATTACTGTATGACATCAGCTCCACTGGTAGGTAACATACACCAAGGAATTGATTGCAGAGATTCAGATGCATGTATACCAGTGTTTCCAGCAGCATTATCCATCTTAGCCAAAGGGTAGAAACAACTCAAGTGTTCATCAATAGATGAGTGTATAAACAAAATATGGCATAAATATATGTGTATGTACATATATAGTAAAATGTTATTCAGACATAAAAAGAAATGAAATTTTTTATTTTATTTATTTATTTATTTATTTTGGTACCAGAGATTGAAATCAGGAGTGTTTAACCCCTAAGTTACATCCCCAGCCCTTTTTTATATTTTATTTAGAGACAGGGTCTTGCTGAGATGCTTAGGACCTTGCTATTAACTTATATTTAATTGTATATATTTAAGATGTACAGCCTGATATTTTTATATACATATATAGTGAAATGATTATTCCAGTCATATTATCATAACCATCTCTTTACACAGTGACCATTTGTGTGTGAGGGTGAGAACACTTGGCTTATTCTCATAGCAAATCTCAAGGATATAAACAGTATTATTAACTATAGTTCCCAGGCTGCAATTTATATTTCTAGAATTTGTCTTACATAATTGAAACTGTATCCATTGATTACCCTCCATTTCTTTCACCCCATTCCCTAATCTCCAAACTTCATAACTACTCTTCTACTCTCTTCTTATGATTTTTTTAGACTACAGATATGAGTGAGATCATACACTACAGCTGACCCTTGAGCAACATGGGTTTGAATGAGGTGGCTTTTCTTATTGTATTTTGGGGTTTTTGTTTGGAGATTTGCAACAATTTGAAAATCTCCCAGATAAACCCCATAACCTATAAATATTGAAAAAAATTTAGGAAAACAGTAGGCATATCATAACTTCATAAAATATATGTTAATAATAGTTTATTTTATCACTTACTACCATAAAATACCCACAAGTCTATTATAGTGTTAAAATCTTTCAAAATTTACCCATACAGGCAGTATGTGGGGCCATTCACAGGGTAGAGAAAATGTAAACAAATGTAAAGAGACAGTATTAAATCATATAAAATATAAATATAAAATTAGCTATAGTACATATTGTACTACTATGATAGCATGGCTACCTCCTGTTGCAAGGACAGTGAACTCAACTATTGCAAATATTCACTTAAAATGCCCTAGGACATGAGCACCTGAGTCAAAAGAACTCAAAATCACAGAGAATAAAAGTGATTGGTGCCAGAAGCTCTGCTTCCCAGAAAATTGCCTATCCCAGTTAAAAGGGATCTCTCCTGGTTCTGGTGTAGTTTTCACCACATCTAATACATATGACAGACAAAAATACCCATTAACTGACTATTCACATTAGGTTTGCAGTCATTAGGCTATTAGTCATTTATGTTTGGGGGAGTCAAGAGTTGTACTGGGAATTTTAACTGGAGTGGAGGTGAGGTGCCTGTAACTCCTGCATTGTTTACAGATCAAAGATATATATATATATTGTTTACAGATCAAAGATATATATATCTTTCCACTATATTATATATAGTGGAAGAAATTAACATATCCATCTCTCACATAGTTACCCATTTTCCCACCTGTAGCAAGATAGGCTGTACTCTCTTCATTAGCAAAACTCCTGAATACATTATTATTAATTATACTCCTAGTGCCAAACATTATATCTCTAGAGTTGATCCCCATCTTCTCCACCCTACCCCACCCTTGGCAATCACTTTTATTCTCTGTGATTTTGAGTTCTTTTGACTGGGCTGTTTCCCTGGTTCTTCTTATGTCTTGCTATTTTTGCTGGAATTTGGACATCCCCAGAAAAATATCCATTTCTCCCAATCTATACATACTGTCTTCATATGGGGGCCTTCACCATTCTGCTTGGCTAGAGATTTTGTGAGCCACTCTCATCTTTTCCAGGGATGCATTTACTCTTGCCTCCTGTAATATAAATTCACAGTTTTAAAATTTCTCTGTTTTTTCAGAAGCTCATAGTTTGTTGTTCCCTCTGGTGTCTATTTGAAATACTGCAGGTTCTCAGGTGTTGAAACACTCCAGAGGTCTTCTCTGTTCTCAGCAGCTCTCAGGCAAAATATGCCAGTTCCAGGTCAGAACTCCGCATCAGACAAAGTCAGTGCCTAGGCAGCCTCTTCAAAATGTTGAATGTATGCTCCACTCATTTCTTTCTGTCCCAAAGTTAGCAGCCTCCAGTTGAGTGTCTTTTTTGTTTGTTTGTTTGTTTTAATATTTTATTAGTTGTTCATGGGTCTTTACTTATTTATATGTAGTTCTGAGAATGAGCCTCGCACATGCTAAGCAAGTGCTCTACTACTGAGCCACACCCCAGCCCATTTCTTTTTAATTCCAGTTGTTCTGAGCTGTGCTGGCCTGAGGGCGGGGAGGGGGGGGGAGAGACTATTGCTGGTGAAATGCAGTGGTTTTTCTTAACCTGTTTCCATGTGGCTGTTCTTGGCTCTGTGCTTCCTTGCAGCACTGTAACTTCTTGTTTCTGGAATCTCATAAAGGCTTTGAACCCTAGATTGTCATATTGATGTTTCTCTGAGGGACATAACAAAGTCTGTGGCTTCCTGTTCCACCATGTTGCTCATAATGTATTTTTCTCCCCTCTGCTTGGAATTAATGTTTGGTCTTCTTCTAGTTGTCACTAGTTTGACTATCCATTTCTAAGTGTGGATTTGGGGGTATTTTTCTTACTCAATTTTTTCTGAGCTTCTTGGATCTGGTGTGTAATCTTGGACATGTCTCAGTTACTATTTCTTCAACTGTTTCTTCAGTTCCTTTCTTTTCTTTCTAACATTCCAATTACATGTGTTGCACAATTGGTAATGTCTCAGAGCTCTTAGGTGCTTTGCTCTAGATATTTTTCCCTTTATATATTTTTGGGGGGTGCATTTTGTATTTCAGGAAAGTCATTTCTATTTTCCTGTCTTCAAATTCACTGATTTGTCTCCTCAGCTCTGTCAAAGCCATTGATGGGCCCATTGAAAATATTCTTCTTTTATAATACTATTATATATAGCATGTTATATATTACACATTACATAAGACATAATGCATATTTTATTACTATGATTTGTTTGAAGTTTCTGTCTTAGCTCACAGTGACCTACTTCTTCTAATGAGTTCTCTACTGTCCAGTATTCCATTCAGCTCTCAGTGGATTAATCCAAGTGAGTTAGAGCCCTCATGGTTTGATCATTGCCTAAAAATACCACCTCTTAACCTTGTGATATTGGAAACCATAATTTTGACACATGAGCCTTTGAGTAGACATTCTAGAGACAAACCTTAACAAGCTTGCTTTTTCCAGGGCTTGCTTTTCATATTAGGTGGAACTGGAACAGAATTCTCACTTCTGAAGAAAGACTCCTCTGTGAACTTACAAGTGCTCCATGAATCATGTCATTTTCTAGTCTAGATGATGGATACAGGCATCATTCCTGAACTTCTATCAATGCCAAACAGGTACCTTTCATCCTTTCAGGTGGGTCTTTCCTGAGCTTAATGCTGCATCTCCATATGCACGTGTAAACCAGCTAAATGCTTAAGTGGCAGATCCCACTGAACTCTCTTTCCATGTAGATCTCTCTTTTCTGATACCTTCTCCTATAAACTCCAAAAGACTTGGTATCACTGCCTGGTATCTCAGCTCTCTCTTCTCTTGTCACAGGTCCACAGGGCTCCTGTTCCCTGTGCCAGAGGCTGGAAACTCTTCAAAGTCAGCAAGCTGAGACAGTTATAGGATTTGCCTCATTTGTTTTCCTTTTCTTTGAAACCCTTTGTTATGGTGTGAACTGATCAATATAATCAATAAGTCATAGGTATAGGTTATAGGTATAAGGCAAGATAGAAGAGATAATCAATAAGTAATAGACATAGATTAAAGACTATAGGAATCAGACAACAGATAAGCAATAGTAAGGCATATGTTCATCAGGAATAAGCCTAAGTAATAGTAGAAAAATCATGTAACTGTAAAACATAGAATTTAACTGTAGGATAAGTCAGTGTGCCAGTATAGTTAGAAATAAATATAAGCAAACAGGTTAATACAGATATAGATAAGGTTAGATTAACATAGCAACTTGATCTTGTAGCCTTGCATAGGATAAAGTACATAGGGCTTATAGATATTAATAAAATGACAGATGAAAATGTGTGTGTAGGCCATAACTGTAGTTTTAAGTAGGCACCAAATAAGTTACTAGTACTGAGTGAGTAAAGCAAATGCTGTGTAGAGACTCATTAGTCACTTGCAACAATTCCCACCTTGCTGGGATTATGGGAATAGGGTCACTGTAGTCATTTAAGTAAAAAGATGTGACTATAGAAACTCCATCTTAGTTTCTTTGTTACTGTCCCTGTGAAGAGAGAACTAAATGACCCACTTCTTGGAAATAGAAACTAAAGCTGTTTTCTTACAAAAAATTATCTTTCTGAACTTTGTACCCCACAAATTGTACCCTACTCAGGATGCAGCAATGGTCATGGTGAACTTCATCCTGAGTTTGAATGCCCTTGTGGGTCTATGTGACTTTGAAGAAGATTCTTGCCCTGCCACTGACCCCACCCAAATTCAGGATATGACTGTATAGCACCTGCTTGAACCCGGGACTGTGGTCAACTGAACTGCAAAGTTAATGCTTTTTTAGCTTCTGTTTATGGCTTGCTTGCTGGCTGGAGAATTCCACTCCTGCCTAGAGCCCACTGGTCCCACTTATTAATGTTTTAATTTCTGTGACTGGCTAGCTTACATGATGATAAGCAAGTCACTGAGTTGTGGTTTTTGTGCTTATGTTCTCCTTGGATAGACCGGAAAACTTCTGTCTTCCCATAGAGCTTGAGTCTCTATGGTGGGTGACAGTCCCTGGCCAGGTAAATGAAGCTATCTTTTGATTTGAAATTCAGACTTAGAGTGCTTCCTGGAGTGATTCCCCATAACACCTTATCCATCAGTACTTGATATCCATGATATCCAGTGTCCTGAAGCCATCACTTCATCCATCTTGTCCGTTTTCAGCTGAAAGATAAATTTGCTCTCTGTTACACCATTCTGGCCAGAGTAGTGATTTGGGAGGTGCTGGGACTGAACCCAGGGCCTTGCACATGCTAAGTATGACAGATCATTTTTTTGTGTTTGTGGAGGGGTTACTGAGGATTGAATTCAGGGGTACTCAACCACTGAGTCACATTCCCAGACCTATTCTGTATTTTATTTGGAGACATGGTCTTACTGAGTTGCTTAGCACCTCATTTTTGCTGAGGCTAGCTTTGAACTCACAATCCTCCTACCTCAACCTCCCAGGCGTGTGCCACCACACCCTGGTCTGACAGATCATTAATATTTGACAAAGACTTCCAGGCAATTCATTTGGAGAAAGAAAGTTATGCATTAAATGATCCTGGGCCACTGGATTTTCAGATGGAGGAAAAAAACATACCTCATATCATACAGAAACATTATCTCCAAATAGATTACAGACCTAAGAGGCAAAACTATAAAACTTTTGATGAAAAAAAAATAGAAAATCTTCACAATTTTGATGAGTATAATTATTGCCTATGTAGAGCACATGACACATAAGCAATAACTATAAAAGTAAAAAATGTGATGAATTGGACTTCTTCAAAATTATTTTTTGCTTTTGTACTCTCATCAAAAGATATAGAATTGGAAACTATATCTGGGGTGACTAAAGCCTGCTTCTGGCATACAAAAGTCTAACTGAAAAAAAAAATTAATGCCAAGACAACATAAAATTATCAGAATTCCCACAGAACATCATGGAGGGGGTCTCATAATTAATATGAAAATATGAGGGAAAGAAGCCAGACACAAAAAATATTATATGATCCCATTTATATGAAGTCTTAGAACTGACAAAATTAATTTATGGTGGAATAAATCAGAATAGTATTTGCTTCTGGGGCAGTGATTTTTGCTGGTATATTAATCAGTTTTCCATTACTGTGACAAAATACTAGAGATAATGAACTTATAAGGAGGAAAGATTTGTTTTGGCTCATGATTACAGAGGTTTTAATCTATGATTACTTGATCCTGTTGATTTGGGTCTATGATGAAGTAGTACATTATGACATGAGCACAGAAAACTGCTCACTCATGACAGCAAGGAAGCCAAAGACACAGGACGGGGTCAGGGTCCTTCAAGGACACACCTGCAATGACGTAACTTTCTGTTCTAGGCCCCACCTCCTAAAGTTTTCACCACCTTCCAATAGTGCCAAGGGCGAGGTCTAAATCTTTTATGTAGGACTTGCTGCCCGCTTCCCAGTCTTGGAGCCACACCTGTGGCTGGGATGGCGCCTGGCGGAGGCGGTGCTGTGGGTGATGATGGAAAAAACAGACCACCTCCAGATAGGTCCAGGACTCTTCCACCCTTGTGGACAGCTCATGCCTTCCCTTACAGACCATCTGATGGGTGTACACGTGAACTCGCTCCACCCCTCTGACCTTTATCCTGATTGGCTCCTGTGCAGTATATTAGCTGTGTGTACTTCCTCAATAAATGAGATCCTGCTTTGACTCATCTCCCTGGCGCATCTGATTGTTCTCTGGTGAGGCAGGGAGGGAGGGCTGGGTGCGGGCTGCCAGTCGACCTTTGCCTTTCTTGGCTTGTCCTTGTTGGGGAGTGCTTTCCCTGTTTCTCCTCCTGGTCAGGAGGAGATGGGAGACTAAAAACTCTGACACCTTTATATCTCTGGGCCTTTGGGGGGCATTTTATATCATAGCTGGAAAGTAGCTTGGGGGAAATTTCTGAGCTGATGAGAGAGTTGAGTATCATACTTAAGGTCAAACAAATTTATCAACATTTTAAAAATGTACACTTGTCTTCACTTTATAATACATTCAAATATAAATAATACAAATATAAATAATTATGTATTGGGGTGAAATAAAACAATGAGCACCATTAATGTGTAGCTATGACCATTTAAAATTGCTGTTCTTGCAGCTCTCCTGTGGCAGGATATTAAGCAGAGTTGAAGAGAGTCTGACATCAGCAAGTAAAACCATTACGGTTGGCTCTGATTGGTTGATATGAATTTGAAACTTTTCCACATCACCCTTTGCTGAAGAGTAGTGCTTATTTTAAAATGTGCGTGTATGCATGTGTGTGTGTGTGTGTGCGCGCGCGCGCGCGCGCGCGGGGGGGGGGGGGGCGGCATTTTAAGCACTCAGTATTTTACCAGAGCCCTTTTGGCTTTGTTCTCACTATGTATTCTTTCTCAAAAGCAGTACATCATTTGGCAGTGGTAGAACAGATAATGAGGGGTTGTTAAAGAATTGTCCTCACTTCAAATTTCTGAAATATCTGGTTTTAGAGCTTCTAAGAACCTACATAGCCCATTTCTAACACAATGCTTCACTATTAACAGAAATATATCTAAATAAGGAGGCCCAAGAAGTCTCTCTAAAAAAGAATCATATCTGTAGTTCAATTGTGTGGTGCTCTGGAGAATCTCATACCTCTGGGCCCTGCACTTTTTTAAGATTATTGATAATAAAACAAAAGTTATTTGAAAGGGTTGAAGGAAAAAGAAGGGAATCTCTTTTACAGGGCAGTACAAATGGAAGCTGGGGCTTAGAAAGTCATTCCTTTAAAACTATCAATAACTATGTGTCCCTGGGAGGCTTCAAGCATTTGCAAACCCCAGAGAAACCAAGAAAAAATACACCAGCATGTACAGTATATTTATAGAAGCAAGTTTATTTAAAATATATTGCTATTATTGATATTATTTGTGGTGCTGGGAATTGAACCCATGGAGGGCAAGCACTTTACCACTGAGTCAAACCCCAGCCCTAGCTATCCTTAACTGAAAATGGAAAGTCAGTATTTTTTCTATTATGAGCCATTTCATGAATGACAGATGAAAGATTTTGTTTTCCTTGTTTGTTTCCTCTGTTTCTCGTTCTTTTTTGCCTTTCTGTGAGTTTCATGAATTCTATTTCAAAAATTCTGTGTAAGTTTATTTGTACTATTTTTTAATATGTAATTTTGTATAAATTTTTAGTATCAGCTCTAGGAATAGTAATATATGTTCATAACTTAACACCATCAACAAAATGCAAAACACATCATTTCCATTTAGAGCCCTTTGTCTCCCTGCTTTATAAGTATACTTGTCTTAAGTATTCCCTCTCTATATATTAATCTTCACATCAAAAAGTGTTATGATTCTTCCTTTAACCAGCAAATATTATATAAGAAAGTCATAAGTCAGATAATCTGTTATTTATCCCCAATTTTACCTATTTTGATGTTTGCACTTCCCAATTTTTTATGTTATTGTTTGCTTAGAGTATTTCCTTTAGTTACACGTTGAGGGTAGGTTTGTTAATATAAATACTCTTGATTATCCTTTGTTTGAGAATATTTTTATTTCCATTTTATTCATAGATATTATTACCATATATAGAATTCATGGGAGACAGTTCTTTTTTAATATTTATTTTTAGTTGTGGTGTTTGACTTTTATCCCAAGGATGTGGAGCAGCAGCCAGTCTGGCCAGGTATGATGTGTCTTCTGTTTCCAGTCTTTCTGCGCTTTGTTTCTTATTCACCAGTGTAAAATTTTGCAATGTATTCTCCACTTTTGAAATATACAACTGTTCATTATGCTGGCATGTTGGTTTTGTAAGTGTTTCCTCATTTAGTTTGTATTTCCTTTCAAGGTCATCACTCCTTTCTCTTAAAATTTTAGTAATGTCAAGGTGTTTCTTTTTCTGGCTTGTGTTGCAAAATATTGATGGTAAATATGGTGAAATAAATAAAGTTCTACTGAAAAAATCTCTAAGTTGCTGCTCAGTATTATTTGTTTCTTCTTAGTGAAATTTGAAATATAAGTAAGGGTAAAACAGAGAAAATAAACTGTCTTAATTTATTAGGAACAAATACCATTAAGTCATTACTGAGTACATATTATGGTGCATTATTATTTCCCAAAGTGTTATGTACAAAACAGGAGATTATTTGCTACAAAGTGTTTCTCTTCTCAAAATCAAGGAAATGATATCCAAAACCAGTGTCTCTGCTGGCCACACCTTTCCTCATTACTTAACAGTGGGAATAATAAGCACACCTTCACATTAACACAACAAAGGAGTGAAACCACGTCCCTAAACTAGAACATCTACTGTTAGAAGCAAGGGTTTTGAGATCATATGAAAATCATCAATTCTTATGAAAAATATTAGAAGCCTTTTCTCTGAATGAGGCCATTGTGAAGCCACCATTGGAGTGCTGCAGATAAACGAAGTTGAATTAAGAACATTACTTAATCCAGTGGGACAACAATGCCACCCTCACTCCCTAAATATGCACCTGATTGTTATACTATGTAGATTTAAAATCCTCCAATTTTCCATGATGGAAATAGTTAATATTTAGTCCAACACACACACACACACACACACACACACACACACACACACACTTGAAAACAACAGAGGAAAACAATTCATTTTAGTTTTGGCCATATCTATCACTTTTTGTTTGCAGAGATGTTTTGCTGGAATTCCATCTTATAAATTCTGGCAACCTGTAGGTGTCATTTTGTTCTAATGAGACCTCGAGACACTTTTTGGTAGGTTTTGGCCTCATCTCAGCAGGGGATAGAAAGTCTAAAAGCTTAGTTAATAGTGGGTGTCTTCAAAATAAATAATCATTGAAAAGAAGTAGGTTATTAAATCACATTAACCTTTTCCACACATGAATTATTCAAGCTTACACTGCATAAATAACAGAAAAAAGCCCCCAAAAAGTAAAGATTTTTTTGAAATACAGGCAGAGATGCAATTGTGAAAAAATTTTAAACAAAATATTGAACTAGTTTTAAATCTGTTTACTCTGTATCTTAACATAAAAGGCCCTAAACTGATATTTATGTCAGTTATTAAACTCAACTCTTTTGTTTTGGGAAACAAATGCTGGATATCTATGAGATGCCAAATTTGCAAGAATTAATTTTGCCACAAATGTCATCTCTTCATTTTAGGGTAAGATAATATTTTGTTTTAAACCTAAATGATGGTGTCACACCCCACATACCCATGATTTGGGAGCAAATACACTGCATATACAATGTAGATCCTGGAAAATTATTTATCCTGGTATTTTGGGAGAAGTCTGAAGTTTGTTCAAGTACATACTTATGATGATTGTATGTTGGTGAAATTGCCAAACAGCACATTTCTCAGATCATATCCCCATCATGAAGTGAAACATGGCTGCATAGAGTAAGTTAAAGGGATAGTAATAAATGTTTGTTGAAATAAAATTTTTAAAAAATTAAAAATTTTCTGAAAGCTCATTTACCTGATTACATTTGTCTCTTGTAATATCTAATTCTCTATCAAATTTTCTGGCAGATATTTCAAGTTTCTTTTTAATTTCTTTGTTATCTTCATTTTCTGTTTCATTCAACTGGTCCTTATTTTGTTCAATAAACAGAGAATCATTTCTTGTACTCTCCTCCTTTTTAAAGGCACATCTGCAGTAAAATATGTTTATCTTTAAATTGATTATTCCTGAGAAAAACAACTGTATTCTAATTTTTATGTTTCTCTTGTGGCAGCAGCACTTTAAACTTACCTTTTTGAGCATTATGCATTTTGTAAACAACTCAAAATTCCCATTAGAACAAGACTGAACCTAATACTTGACCCAATAATTAAGAGAATGTGTTTTTTCACAAAGAAATAGAAGAAATTTTATTTATAAACCAGAGTTAATTTGAATAAAATAATCAGTAATCACTTCCCATTTCATTTTTAAATAGATGTTAATATTAAAACTGTAGCTGAGGGTCTAGCTCAGCACTAGCACATCTACTTAGTTGAACTAAGCCGGTTTTGATCCTTAACACCAGAAGAAAAACTATAAATGTTTAAAAACATGTTTCTGGGCAGTGAAAAAATGTCCATTTTATTATCTTTGGGAGAATTATAGGTAACAGACTTTCTTGAGAGGAATTTATAAATCTATATCAAATACCTTTTTAAAAAGTTTCTCTAATCAAATAATTCTACATTGAAAATGTATTCAGACTAAACAAATAGAGGAAAATGGTTTTCTAAATTTCATTCCTTGAAACATTCATTGTACTACAAAAACCAAAAATATAGATACAAAGCCAGCCAAATTTCTATTTGTTATATAAATAGATTCCTATTCAGGTGGTGGCACATGCCTGTAATCCCAGCAACTAGGAAAGCTGAGGCAGGAGTATTTGAAGATCAAAGTCAGCTTCTGCAACTTAATAAGGACCTAAGAAACTTAGCATCTCAAAATTAAATAAATAAATAAATAAATGAACTGGTTGGACATATGGCTAAGTGGTTAAGTGCCCCTGGGTTCAGTCTCTGGTACTAAACAATTAAATAAATAAACAATTCCTATTAAAAAAAGCCATTAAACTGTGATTGAGAAGAATATACATTTAATATTCATAAGTAATGATGATTTAACAGTGTGCTATCTTATTCACTAGATTTTTATATTCCAGATGAGTAAAATGTTTTCTCTCTTGCAATATGCCAAAAATAAGTCAGCAGTTACAGACATTCCCCCATGAACCAGTAGTATAAAGGAAAGAGTTCCAACCCTTCTTTTAATCTAGCATATCATACCTCAAATTTTGAAGTTCTTGTTTCCATACTAGATTTTTCTTTGTAATCTATAATTTCACTCTTTTTACTTCAGAATATTTATTTTTAAGTTCAGAAAGCTCATTTTCTAGTTTTGCAATTTTTTTACATGGAGTAAACACTGTGAGCATTGACAGTTTTTAAGTTTTATTATGTGAAATGAAGATACTGAATTCAAATGTTTTAATTGGATAACAGTATTTGTATCAGGAAGGAAACAAAATAGAAATAATATGTGAGTAATTTTATATATAAATGACTATATATTTTCACATGCATTATTCATACACTATACAAATGTAAAGAGTACCTAAAAAGTGTACTATGTTCTTCAGATCAAACAGATGGGATAAGACCTCTTCTGTTGTTTAGCTTAAAGTCTAGTGGATGTGTTCCACTGTGCCCAATAAATCTTGTCTTTCTTAGGAAATATTTCTCATTATCCAAATCTTAAACAGGGTCTTTTTCTTAACAAATCTTTCTTGGTGGAGAAAGTGGATGTTGCCAGATTCAATGCAAAAAAATATCTCAAAGATTCATCTACAAATCTACCTATTCAATATAAATGAACCAATTCTTAGAAACAAAATTTTAAGGATAGATTTAAAAAATATAAATTCATATTGTTCACTATTTTTTACCTAAAAATTTTTTTAAACAACTCCTGTTCATCATGAATGGTTCCCAAAGTGAATTATAATTTTTACACTTTTATCTGTGACCATGTGAAATATTTTATTGAAAAATTTGACAAATTCATTTGCTACTCTAAAGACAGTGTGCTTCATGTACTTCTATTTGATTTGGGCTCTGGTTCGCAATAAAAAGCATTCCTTTACTCAAGCCAACATTACACTTTATCATTTTTTTCTACTGTATCCTTATGATTTACACTGTAGAAGTTTCTTTTTTAATTTTTTAATTGACTTTTTAAAAATAAATGACAGGAGAATGCATTACAATTCTTATTGCACATATACAGCACGATTTTTCATATCTCTGGTTGTATATAAAGTATGTTTACACCAATTCATGTTTTCATACATGTACTTTGGATAATGATGTCCATCACATTCTACCATCCTTGCTAATCCCCTGCTCCTTCCCTTCCCCTCCCACCCCTCTGCCCTATCGAGAGTTTGTCTATTCCTCCCATGCTCCCCCTCCCTACCCCACTATGAGTCAACCTCCTTATGTCAACCTCCAAAAACATTTGGCATTTGTTTTTTGGGGGATTGGCTAACTTCACTTAGCATTATCTTCTCCAATGCCATCCATTTACCTGCAATTGCTATGATTTTATCTTCTTTTATTGCTGAGTAATATTCCATTATGTATATATGCCACATTTTTTTATCCATTCATTTACTGAAGGGCATCTAGATTGGTTCCAAAGTTTAGCTATTGTGAATTGTGCTGCTGTAAACATTGATGTGGCTGTGTCCCTGTAATATGTTGTTTTTAAGTTCTTTGAGTATAGACCAAGGAGAGGGACAGGGGTCAAATGGTGGTTCCATCCCCAGTTTTCCAAGGAATCTCCATACAGCTTTCCATATTAGCCATACCAATTTGCAGTCCCATTAGCAATAATAAGTGTACATTTTTCTCCACTTCCTTGCCAAAGCTTATTGTTCTTTGTCTTCATAATAGCTACCATTCTGACTGGAGTGAGATGATATCATAAAAGCTGACTATGCTAAGCCCCAGGCCAACATCATTCTAAATGGAGAAAAATTGAAGGCATTCTCTCTAAAAACTGGAACAAGATAGGGATGCTCTCTTTCACCACTTCTATTTAACATAGTTCTTGAAACACTGTCCAAAGCAATCAGACAGATGAAAGAAATTAAAGTGATACATATAGGAAAAGAAGAACTTAAATTAGCACTATTTGCTGATGATATGATTATTTACGTAGAAGACCCAAAAAGCTCCACCAGAAAACTTCTAGAACTAGGAAATGAATTCAGCAAAGTAGCAGGATATAAAATCAACACCCATAAATCAAAGGCATTTCTCTATACCAGTGACTAATCTTCTGAGAGGGAAATGAGGAAAACTACTCCATTTATAATAGCCTCAAAAATACTTGGGAATCAAAAGAGGTGAAAGATCTCAATTGTTTCTTTACTTGTCAGTCCCTGTTGGCCATATTTTCAATGTATTTTTATCCTATGTGGTTCTTACCTTGTCCATATCCATTTATCATCTTTGTGTTTGAATCAAACTTACTGGATACAGAAGAAGCACACACCTCTCGATGTTGTTCAGAATCACTCTGGAAAAAATAATGACAATTATGAGTTTTATATAGATTTCTGCAATCCCTTTCTGACCATCATTATATTTATAGTTACGAAGACATTTCAATTACAGATTTGACCATTACATTTTCTGCAATGGTATTTCTACATGAGACACAATTTTACATACAGTCCAGGTAAAATTGAGCTCTACTCTTTACCTGGCTACTGGTGGGGAAAATCAGGAAGAATGAAAGAGGAAATGGGTTCCCTTAAAACAAATTCGCTGATATGCATATATCCAAACCAACTAACTTCAGTTATTAATTAGTAAATACTGCATTCTTCCTTAAATCTAAAAACAGAGTAGAAAATTTATTTAAAATGCTTTTGTGAATTAGATTTGATGGTATACAGATACAACATTTTAAACACTGAAGGGCCAATCCTTTTTTGTTAAAATATGATTACTAATATGATAAGAGACTTTCAAATGTGTCACCTGGAGTAGGAAGAATAATACTCCTGAACTTGTTTCATTTGAGTCTCCAGAGCCTTCCAAATATTCATCTCTTTGTGCAAAATATTTACATAGTCAAAATTTCCTTTTGAAAGAAGATTCAGTAAGGGGCTGGGGATGTGGCTCAAGCAGTAGCGCGCTTGCCTGGCATGCGTGCTGCCCGGGTTCGATCCTCAGCACCACAAACAAACAAAGATGTTGTGTCCGCCGAGAACTAAAAAATAAATATTAAAAAATTCTCTCTCTCTCTCTCTCTCTCTCTCTCTCCCACTCTCTCTTTAAAAAAAAAGAAGATTCAGTAAGAAGAAGTGTCTATATTTTATGTGGATAAATGAGCACAGTCAATTTGGTTAGAGTATGCAACATTTTTCATTGAAGAAAGGAATTTCAAGGAAGTAAGGCAGTAGCATGGCATCATTCTGTGTTTCCTGACTACTTTCAGAGTTTTGAGCCAAAATAACTGGTGTACAGCTGCATAATGAAGAAGACAGGCTGTATAGAAATACTAGAAAGCCATGACAGAGAGTCAGAGAACAGATGAAACACAGAAATCATATCTTTTTTATAGGTAAGTGTGTTGATTTTATTTATTTTAATTTTTTATTTGTTTTAATTAGTTATACATGACAGTACAATGAATTTGACACATCATACATTTGAATCAGATGGGATATAATTTCTCTTTTTTCTGAGTATACAGGTTGCAGAATCACATTGGTCATGCATTCACATATATACACACAGTAATAATAATGTCTGTTTCATTCTACTATCCTTCCTATCTCTCCATCCCCTCTCCTCCCCTCCCATTACTTCTCTCTATCTAGGGTAACGTTATTCTTTTTTTTTCCTCATGTCTTCATACATGTATTTTGTGTAGCAATGAGGGTCTCCTTCAACCATCCATGCAATTCCCATTCTCCCTCCCTTTCCCTCCCACCCCTTTTCCCTATGTAGAGGTAATTTTCTTCCCATGCTCTTCCTCTCTTCCCCATTTTCAGTCAACCCCCCCCCCCCTCATATCAGAGAAGACATTCGGCATTTGTTTTTTAGGGATTGGCTAACTTCACTTAGCATAAACTGCTCTAATGCCATCCATTTCCCTGCAAGTGCCATGATCTCATTATTTTTTAGTGCTGAGTAATATTCCATTGTGTATATATGCCACATTTTTTATCCATTCATCCATTGAAGGGCATCTAGGTTGGCTCTACAGTCTAGTTATTGTTAATTGTGCTGCTATAAATATTGATGTGGCTGTGTAGCTTTTAAAACAGGATATACATTCATTGAAGGAAAAGCCTGCAGCTGTGCCAGGGAAAACTAGCGGGATGTAAGCAATGAATCTCCCTTCTGGAGGGCTGAGGAGAATCTCACCAACACAATTAGGAAGTGCTTAAAAGCAAGAGAGAGACAGTTCTCAAGGCAGGAATTACAAATTGCCCACAGACATATGAAAATTGGTCAACATCACTAGAATTCAAGGAAATACCATTCAAAACTGCATTGACTTTTTAAATGCTCCCAGTCAGAATAACACTTATCAAGTATTCAAATAGTAAGTTCAGTGCAGGATGTGGGGGGAAAGTACAATCTTACACTGTCAGCCTGAAAATTAAGAAACCAGTATGGACATTCCTCAGGATTCTAGGACTATGACTGCCATATGACCCAGCTTCCCCAGTCATTGATCTTAACCCCAATGTATCAAAACCAGTATGTACATGTGATTTGTGGATGTTGATGTTTTAGCACTGCATGTCACAATTATAAAGTTATGGAACCAACTCTGATACTGATAAACAGGAAAATGTATAAAGGAAAGAACACAAAAAGATACTTGGCACTGATTTTGAGCAAATTAGTTATTCATGATATACCACTATGTCAAACTGAATCCCAAATTGTTCACATTAATAGAATGCCCAAAACAGCAAAATCTCCTTAATTTTATAAAGGACAATATTTCAGTGAAAAATAGGAACCTTATGTAGATTCCTCTCGATTCAAATACAATATTTTCAGGAAAAGAGAGACTTGGATTTTTTTCAGAGATATCAACCATAATTCTAAATACTGCCAAATCTCCTAGACAGAATGCGACTGCAAGTGCAGGAGCCTAGTCACCCCATATACTTTAACCATACTGTCTTCCCAGATTGCAGGGAAAAAAATATCATTCCTATTTTAATTTTCATAACATGGAACTCTGTCTAAACAGTGGTTATGGATGCACCCATAAAAAGTAGTAGGATGGGTGTAGAAGAGAAACTGAAACATAGATCTGCTGACAGCTCTGGGTAGCTAGACTTCAGTTCTGTGGTCTGCCTAAAGATTAAAAGTTCCTGGCACTTTCACTGAAACATATTTGAAGCTCTGTGACTGTAGGTACCAAGGTTATGTCTGGAAGAAAAGTGTCCTCCTGCAGAACAACACACATGTTCCGACTCATAAGGTATGGTCAAGCCATTGAGCTGAGGGGCATTTCAAGTTCTTATCCACATTATCACCACACTGATACTTGTAGACACCCTCCTGGAGATTACAATAAAATCCTGAGGGCAAACACCTTTGAGAAGGGTGCCATTGTAGTAACTATGTGGATGGAACTCTGACATAAACAGTGGTTATGGAGGCATCCACAACAGAAATTTAAGATTAGAATGAGTTTAAAATAGAATCTGAGATATAGATCTGCTGAGAGCTCTGAGAAGCTATAGCTTGGTCCTGTGGTCTATCTAAAGATTAAAATGTCATGGTACTTTCACTGAAAATGTGGTGTCAAGCTCTGTGACAGCAAGTGATGAAGTTATTTCTGGTAGAATAGTGGTATCATGCAAAAAAATCACACATAAGCAAGAATACCATGTATGGTCAACCCACGTAGCTGAGATGCATTTGGAATCCTTGTCCACATTTCCACCACTCTAGTGCTTGTAGACACACTCCTGAGAACTACAATAGAATCCTGAGTGGAAACACCTTGTATGAAGGTTTCATTTTAGCAACTTAGAGGGAGACATCAGAAACTACTGCATGCCTTGCACCTCCAAGACACATAGCCAAATCCCCTCACATGTTTAATATTTGTACTAATAACTTTCAGAGAAAGGATATGAAATAGATAGGTATTGTTTGTACATTAACAGAAAAGTACCCATCCTGAATGGTTCATACTCTGTTAATGGGCAGTTTTGTGTCTGAGTTGAGCCTGTATTCTTCTTCAGTCCAGACACTGGAATCTATGGAGAATAAAGTATTTTAACTTTCACATGGATGTGAAATTAAATGTTGAGCTTTGGGGAATGAAGCTGTTTTTACATGACTGGGTTCAGTGGCATTGCATTTATGTATGTTCCTAGTTCAGCTGGTTATTCCTAAGTCTCCAATTTATCAACCACCATTTAAGTATGTTACACAGATGAAAACACAAGCATTTTTCAAAAATATTGGTGCAGCTGCATATATATATATATACATACATACATACATACACACACATGTCTATTTGGAATCCACCTTGATTTTTAAAGCTATTTTAGTGTTCAATTCAAGCCAGGTTACATTCTCTTAAATACTTAAATATGAAATTACCTTTCAATAGGCCTAATTTACCTTCTGGAAGCCAGAAAAGAGAAGTAATCAGGAATTTTGAAACTTGTGCATACCTGTTGCTGGCTATATCTAGTACCATCAAGCCTCATATGCCCTTCCTCTGATGACATGTCCAAATGTGACTCTGCTGACAAATGCACAGATTTACTTAAACTACTTATAAAATTTGTGTGGATGACAATTTATCCAAATAAAAATGAAGAGCAGTAATGCTCACATAATTTTATTTTCCCAATTATACTTTTATATTAAGCTTGATTTTAGGGGAATATGTCTGTTGTTTGAAATTTTTATTGCTGTTTGTGTGTGGGCCTGTGTATTTTACCCAGGGACATGTGTATCCTTGGCAAGGACTATAGTGATTATTTAACTCACATATCATTATATTTGGAGACAGAGTGTCTGTAAACCTGATTTGCTAGAAACCAGACAGGGGGCTGTCTCAGCCTCTAAAGTACCTGTAATTATAGACATGTCCTTCTGAACCCAGTACATGTTGACATCGCTGAGGAGTAATGTTACTTATAAAATACTTCAGAACAGCTCTTGGGGAAACACTAATCACCATGTACAAAACCTTTAATAATTTACAGGTTGATACACTCAAGGTAAACAAAATTTTACAGAAAAATATTTAAATTTCCATGGAAACAGGAAACATTACAATGTTTACTATCACTTCATTCAAATATTAAATTTTAAACATCCTTTGTACTTTATCTTTGGTGTCCCAACTAACAGATCACATTTCCACCTTATTCAATGAACTCTATGCTGTTTTTCCCCTTTCCCTTTCTTTTTTTTCCTATTAGGAATCACTCTTTTTTGTGAATCTTTCATTATTATGCCTGTTATTTCTGACATAAACTCGTTTTGCTTTTGCTCAGGCTACCTCAGATATTATCCAGTTTCCATACAGGGTAACAAACATGAGACCTGTAAGGTATTCCTTTTCCCATCTAGTCCATCAGTTCCTGAACATGAGGGTCCTGATTTTACTTAATGTTATTGTCAACAGTTTTATTTACTTCCACCCATAATTGAGTTGTGGTAGGAGATAGAGGAGATAACAGGGACCAGGAACAAAATCTTTTCTAAAAATAGAGATGAATAGAGACTTCAAAGTGAGGCTACTAACCAGAGGAAGGCAATGCGAAGAGTTTGGAAATCTGTAAATAGAGAGAGGATTTAAAGGAATATGTTTGCCTGACTATATAGGAATTTGTAATGAGAACTTCCAGAGGACACTGCAGGCAAAGAGAAGAATCAAGATACAGAGTGAGGTAGAATTTGAAAGATTATTATGAAAGATCACTAGGAAATTTAAGATATTTGGACATCCATGTTCTAAAGAGGCCAATGGTCATATATGTAGTATATACATAAATAGAGGAAGCAAGCACAATGCTATAAGCATGTGACCATGAGGGGCATGTGCATGAATGTAGATGAATAATGAGAAGGCAGCAGTGCACTAGGAAGTTGATGCAGGCATTATTGGAGGGAATGCTTCCAGAAATACAGAGGATAGAAAGTTTTCAGTGACATGTGTAAACTGAAGATTAATTACATGAACAAAGAAAGAGGCTGGGCCACAGGAATGTTCAATTGTGCTTCTGAGTATAATTCAAGGTTTCAAATGAGATTTATAATAAAAATGCAGTCACTGTGAATTTTGCTCTTATTTATCATGTAGTTTCTCCTATGGCAATATCTTTCTACATTGAGAAAACTCATGTAGGAACCTGGTTGGAAATTTTCTGGTATATGTATGTACAAAACCCACCAGAAAATCAGAAAGATCTGTGGGAGAGGCTCAGTTGGAGAGCAACTGCTTAGCATGCAAAATCATCTCATTCAGTGCACATCATTAAGAAGAATGACAAACAACCAAACATGTCACAGAAATATGAGCAAACATTTCATTGGTATTTGCAAGTATATTCTCAATATAAAACTCTTACTCAAAATTTCTGGGAAAAACTGTTCTCCAGCAAATAATGGATCCATTTTATAGGAAAGGAGTAAAATAAATTACATATGTGTTGAGTAAAGCCACAAGACTCAAAAGTACTAAATCAAAATCAAAAATATGTGTTTAGAAAAATTTTTATTTAAGTTTTCAAAGGTAAAATCAATTTTGCAATGACCATTTACACAAAAACATTAATATATTCAACAATTCAAGATGCATAATGCTGGAGAGCACAGTGATCCGTATTCAGAGGAGGTAAGAAGGACCTTTAGAAGTTCAATGTCAAAGCTGAATTGGAAATATGGCAGCAGATATCTTGAGTGAATTATATCAGAATCATTGAATCCATTTTATTCTAAATATGTTTCCTGTCCTTCATTTACCTTATAATTAACAAGTTCGATATTGTGTTGAGATTCTGGGGGAAGCTATATTTTTTGCTCATCTGAGAGAGTTTTCTTACCTAATTAGCTCAGATATAGTGTTTACAATAACAGCCAATATACATAGATATGTGATTCATACCCATGTGGGAAACTGGTGCCTCTTTATTACCTTCATCATCTGTTTTAACCAACATTAAGTTTATTTTTCCTCTCTTGTGTGAATATAGTGGTCCCACAACTATGCAGACAATGTATTTATTATAAAGCATAAAGAGTTCAGACAAGACAATCCAAAAGGAAAACTGTTCTGAAAGCTTACATAATTATCAGATATTAATAAACTATTGTGTTTTAAAGAAATTGGTAAATACATTCAGAGTAACAGTGTTGATATTTGAGGAAAGTATTTGCACAAAAGTTCTGGTTCATCACAACATTGGCACTCTAGATTTCAGAATTTATCTCAGTAATGTCATGCATTCCTGGCATGCCATGGAATTGGTTTTTCAACCTAACAACAATAAAATAATGATGAAAACAAACATATTAAGGATAATAATAAGATCAATATGAATAGAAATATTAGCCTTCTTTAAAACAACAAATTCTTCAAAAATGTAATGTTGTTCACCCGAGTAACACACATGGATGCCCCATATATTGTGGTGCCTACTAGATACAGAAAAGAGAAATTGATAGCTGTATGTTGTCCTGAATCTTTGAATCCCCACTAGTTTCAATTATCTCTACACCAGATATAATTTGAAAGCAGACAAACTGAAAAGAGCGGAGTAACATGCTCTCCATTTCCTCATATTTCTTATGTAAATTCTTTGTACTTCCCTCATTTTCCTTTCTTCTTAGCTCTTCCATTTTACATTCTATGTATGAATTTTTGCCACTCCTTCTTGCCTGCCAATGTAACAAATTTATTTTAGTAATACAAATTCTTCATCTAAGACTTTGGAGTCCCTCCTAGTTCTCAAGATACATGCTCAGAATAAAGCAAGGTTTATATTTGCACTTAGTCTGTTTGTGTCCTCTACTGTATGAACCAATAGCTGTTCATGTATAGAAAATCATGTTGTCTGTAGACCAGAATCATTGGAATCAATTTAGAATGTAATGGACATGTAGAAGCCAAGATCTGCTGAGTCAGAATAAGGTTTTTGAATGTGGTCCCGTAAAGATGATTTCTTAAAGTTCCAGAGTTCCAGTGTCAATTTTTTTCCTGTAATTTCTTTCAAAGTTAATTTTAGATACCTGTGGATTTGGGGAATGCTCAGTATCCATTCATATTCCTTTCTACTTTTCCATTTGCTGTTTCTGTCCTACATTTTTGTCCTAGGGTGTAGCAACATGTTGCCTGTCACTAAATTGTATATATGCCTAATCATTTATGGTAAATGAACTTATCTTTGTGGGATCAGGTCATTACTCCTAAATTCTTTTTCAACTCTGAAAAAGTCAGGAAGGTTGGGAAAGTTTTACTCTTCCCTTCATTCATCTTTGCAACTTGAAACTCACAAATCTTTCTCACATTTTGAAAACCCTGCTCATTTGTGGCTTGAAGTTTGCAAACTCTCCTGGGTACAAATGATTCTTTTTTCTTTTTTTCTCTGTGTACTCACTGCCATTCTCAGTCTTCATTCCTGCTTCTTCTCTCCTTTTTCTTATTTTGAATTTAGTTGTAATAGAAGTATGTCTTAAATGCAACTCATTTAAGTTGAAACCTAATAATATGTCACTTCTTACCTTCTGTTTCCTTACTAGTTATCTAACAGGCACATTCTTTGAACAATTACTATATGTTAGTGCTCATATGTTTTTTGGCAATATTCCCTCCAATGTATTTTGTATCCTATGTGGATCTTACCATGTACTTGTCCATTTATTTTCTTCTTTGCTCTTTGACAGAACTCACCAGATGTACTAGAAGCACACACCTCTGGATGTTGCTCAGAATGACTCTGGTAAAAATCATGGTAATAATGAGTTGCATATAGATTTCATCATTCTTCTTTAGAGATACCCATATTTATAATTGTGAAGTCATTGGGATTAGAAATTAGACCATTACATTTGGTGAAACAATACTTTCCATATGAGACACTATCCTGTGCAGTCCAAATGAAGCTGAGCTCCTCTCTTCATCTGGATACTGATGGGGTAAAAGCAGGAAGAATGAAAGAGGAAATGTGTTCTCTGACAACAAAATCACTGATATACATATATCCAAAACATCTCATATCAGTGCTCAACTAGCAAACTTTGTATTTCCAGAAAAACTACAAACACAGTAGAATATTCATTTAAAACTCTTATGAGAAATGGAATTAATGTTACACAGATTCAATATTTTAAACATGGAAGGGCGAGTGTTTAGTGTTAAAATATGATAGTACTTGTGATAAGAAACTTTCAAATCTATCAACCTGTGTAGGTATTAAACACTCTTGAACTTGTCTGATGTGAGTCAATGTAGTTTTCCAAATATTAATGTCTTTCAGCAAAATATTTACTTATACAAAATTTCATTTTAAGAGTAGAGAAATTCAGAAAGAATATGTGTCTGTATTTCATGTGCACAAATGAGATTACTCAATCTGTGTAGGGTAGGCAATACTTTTCACTGAAGAAAAAACTAAAAGGAATCCCAATGAAGTAAGGCAGAAGAACATGTTGTGTTTATTAACTATTTTCAGAGACTAGAACAAGAAAAACTTGTGTATGACTGCACAATGAAAATAAAAGGCTGTGGGAAAACACTGGAAAGCCACAACACAGAGCTTTTGACCAGATGAAACACAGAAATAATGGCTTTTAAAACAAGGAATGCATTCAAAGATGGAATAGTCTATATCCATGCCAGGAAATACTAGCTGGCTGGAAGAGATGAATCACCCTTCTGGTGGGCTGAGGAGAATTTCACCAACCCAATTCAAAAATGGAGAAAAACAGGAGATAGACTATTCTCAAAACAAACATTACAAATTGCATACAGAAACAATAAACTTGGTCAACATGACTAGAATTCAAGGAAATACCATTAAAATCTGCATTGACATTTCAGATGCCTCCAGTCAGAAAGATATTTATCAAGTATTTGAATAATAAATGCAGTACAGAATGTGGGGAAAAAAAGTGCAATCTTACACAGTGAGAGTTAAAACTAAGACTTCTACACTGGAAAGCAATATGGAGATTCCTCAGGATTCTAGGAATATTACTGGCATATGGCCTAGCTTTCCCAATGTACCAAAATCATTATACATGTCATATATGAACTTCAATGTTTTAGCACTGCAAGTCACAATTATAACATTATGCAACTCACTCTGATACCCATCAATAGAAGACTGGACTTTAAGAAAACGTGGAAATTGGCACTGATCTTGAGCAAATTAGCTATTCATAGTACACCATTATGTCAAAATGAATCTCCATAGAGTATATGAAAACCTAAATGTTCTAAAATTTAAAACTGTACCAGAAAAATGTCCTTAATTTTATAAAGGAAAATATTTTAGAGCAGAAATAGGAAACTAATGTAGATTCCTCTCAATTCAAACACAGAATTTTAAGCAAAAGAAAAACTTGGATTTTTGTGCAGATATCATACAAAATTCAAAATACTGCCAAATCTCCTAGGCAGTATTAGAATACTAGTGCGAGAGACACTTCACTCCAATTACTTTATACAGGCTTTCTTCCTGGGATATGACTAAAAACATACATTTCTATTTTATTTTTTACAACATTGAACCCTGGCATAAACAGTGGTTATGGAGATACCAAGAATAAGAATTTAGAATTATCATGAGAGTAAAATAGAATCTAAAACATAGATCTCATGAGAGCTCTGAGCAGCTAGAGCTTGGTCCTTTGGTCTGCCTAAAGATTAAAATGTCATGGTACTTTCATTGAAAAATGTGGTTTCAAGCTCTGTGACAGCAAGTGTCAGGGTTATGTCTGGGAGAAAACTGGCAGCATGCAGAAAATCACATATTTAAGCAGATAAACCACATATGGTCAATCCACTCAGCTGAGATGCATTTGGGATCCTTATTTACATTTCCACAACTCTGATGCTTGTAGACACCCTCCTAGAATTACAATATAATCCTGAGTGCAAAAACCTTGTGTAGGGGTTGCATTTTCACAATGAAGAGGGAAAATTAGAAACCACTGCAAGCCTTGTAGCTCCAAGACACAAAGCCAGATCTCCTCACATAATGGTGAAGTGTCACCCTAACCATACCAGAGAGGATAGTGACTATTAGAAATGTGATGAAAATTCTCATCAAGAAAAAATGTGTTGTGTCTCTTGGATTGTTTGTTGAGTAGAGATCCACAAGGTACTGTCTCTTTCAAAAGGGGGTTTCAGGACTCTGCGCATAGAGGTGCTGGCCGGCTGTCTGGCAACTGGCCACAAACGGAGGAATTTCAGCACTGCCGGAGACCACCAGCGGTGAAGAGAAAACGAAGAGTTGGACCCTTTGAAGTGGCTGCTAACCAAGCCTCCATGGGACAGCGGACGGAGAACTGAGACCGGGACTGGGACAGACCAGAGACAGACCAGACCCACCCCTCCCATTGGACACCCTGGCAAGCAGTCTGGAGCCCACCATAGCAGAGAGCTGATGTTACCAGAGTTCGGGGGACGGGATCCCTTCCCAGCGAAATTGGCTTCAACAGGTGTGTGACTTCCACCCCACCAGATACATACAGCTGGGAAATCTCAAAAATCTCTCCCAGATCTCCGTCCGTGGATTGTAGGGGCCAAGGGAAGCAGAGGGGACACTTGACCTCCAACTCCCCCTACCACCAGTGGCACAGCCAAGGCTTTTTCTGCCAGCTCCCGGGGGCATGGCCACCGAAGAGGATCAGGCAAAATAAGCTGACGGTTCCCAGATCACCCACTCCACAACCTTGGGGTCTGGGTGAATGGCAAACAGAGAGAGTGCTCAGTCGTTCGTGACAACAGGGCACTCAGGGGGCTGCAAGTGTAACTAGATCTGTGGAGATCGCGACTGGTGAGTGGGGCCTGTCTGGCTGGCTGGAGAAAGGGGGGGAGGGGTCAGAGATGAGAAATGGCCCTGGGTGACCAAGATTGAAGAGCCACCCAGTAGGGGAAGAAAAGCCCCCTTACAGGGATTGTTTCCTGCATATAGAGGGCAGAAGTTTGGCTCTGAGTGCACAGCTCCACCTACTGGAAGAGAAGAAAATAGAACTCTAAGACTGCATTTATCTTTTTTTAAATTTTTTTTTATTTTTTATTTTTTTCTTCTCCCTTTTCAATTTTTATTGTTCTTTCAATTTTCTTTTATTCTACCTATTTTTCTCTCCCACTTTCTCTTTAAGGACTTCTTTCTTTCCCTTCCGCTAACTTTCATCCCAAGCATTACGACTTTCATTACGTGTAATTTTCTAAATGCAAATAGGTGAATGTAACGAGGCTGTCTATAGTGCTACTAAGTCCCTAGCTACCACCAAATACCCTGGTCTATTCGCCTGTTAATATCCCCCTTCAGTAGAGCAATCTTCCAAAGTAGCCAAGACATACTAACCTTCATACCATTATAGCACCCAACCTAAACATAAAGTACCAAGACTAAATAGCAGATCACTATATGACTACAGAAGGTGTAATCCTTTTATGAAATGAATGAATTTGCTTTAAATTACAATAAAGCCCAACATCTCTAGACATAATCTCCCATCACAAAGGAGAGACCCCAGAGATATACAAAACCAAAACAAATTTATAGGAGAAAACAGAAACACAGCAGTCAAACAGAGTTGGAAAGTAACGTGAACACCATGAAAAAACAAGGGAAAAAAGGATTACGAACAATGCAGGACAACTTAAATTTTCAGGAGAACCTAGAGGCATCAGAAAAATGGACAGATAAAGAAACTCAAGGCATACCTGACTCAGATGGAATAGAATCTTAAAGAAGTCATTAGACAGCAAATCCAAAGAATGAAAGAATACTTTGAAAATGAATTACATAAACAGATTCAAGAAGCAAAAAATTGACTCTACCTGAAGATAGAGATTTTTTTAAAAAATCAAACAGTAATTCTAGAAATGCAGAAAACTGTAAACCAAATCAAAAACTCAAATGAGAGTATTACAAGTAGACTAGATCAAGTAGAAGTCAGAACATCAGATAATGAAGACAAAGTATATCAACTCTAAAAGAGTGTAGTCAACGCAGAAAGGCTGGTAAGAAACCACGAGCAAAACATCCAAGAGGTATGGAATATCATTAAAAAAAGCAAACTTAAGAGTCATTGGGATAGAGGAAGGTATAGCGGTCCCCAAAAAAAAAAAAGGAATGAGCACTCTGTTGAATGAAATAATTTTAGAAAACTTTCCAGACATGAAAGATGGAATGGATTGCCAAATCCTGGAAGCCTACAGGATGCCAAACATACAAAACCATAATAGACCAACTCCAAGACACATTATTATGAAGATATCCAACATACAGAACAAGGAGAGAATATTAAAAGCTGCAAGAGAAAGGAGGCAGATTACATTCAGGGGTAAACCAATTAGGTTAACGGCTGATTTTTCATCACAGACATTGAAAGCAAGAAGATCCTGGAACAACGTATTTCAAATGATGAAAAATAATGGATTCCAACCAAGAATATTGTATCCAGCAAAATTAAGCTTCAGGTTTGACAATGAAATTAAAATATTTCATGATAAACAAAACTTAAAAGAATTCTCAGCCAGAAAACCAGCACTGCAAAGCATTTGGAGCAAAACACTACAAGAAGAGGAAATGAAAAACAACATCCAAAACCAACAGTGGGAAGTAACTCAGTAAAGGGGGAAAAATCAAAGAGTAAAAACAAGCCAAATTAAAATAAATAAACAAACAAACAAACAAACATGACTGGAAGTACAAACCATATATCAATAGTAACCCTAAACGTTAATGGCTTAACCTCACCAATTAAGCAACAAAGGCTAGTAACCTGGATTAAAAAAACAGATCCAACCATATGCTGCCTTCAGGAGACTCATATGATAGGAAAAGACATACACAGGCTGAAGTTGAAAGGTTAGGAAAAATCATACCACTCACATGGTCCTGGGAAGCAAGCAGGAGTGGCCATACTCATATCGAATAAAATCAACTTCAAACCTAAGTTAATCAAAAGGGATAAAGAAGGACACTATATACTGTTAAAAGGAACCATTCACCAACAAGACATAACAATTATCAATATGTATGCACCAAATAATGATGCTGTAACCTTCATAAAACAAACTCTCCTCAAGTTCAAGAATCAAATAGACCACAACACAATAATTATGGGTGACTTCAACACACCGCTCTCACCATTGGACAGATCCTCCAAACAAAAGTTGAATAAAGAAACTATAGAACTCAATAACACAATCAATAACCTAGACTTAACAGACATATATAGAATATATCAACCATCATCAAGTGGATGCATTTTCTTCTCAGCAGCACATGGATCCTTCTCAAAGATAGACCATATATTATGCCATAGGGCAACCCTTAGCAAATATAAAGGAGTGGAGATAATACCATGCATCTTATCTGATCATAATGGAATGAAACTGGAAATCAATAAAAGAAGGAAGGAAAAATCCTGCATCACCTAGAAAATGAACAATATGTTACTGAGTGATCAATGGATTGCAGAAGACATAAAGGAGGAAATAAAAAAATTCTTAGAGATAAATGAACATACAGACATAACGTATCGGAATCTGGGGACACAATGAAAGCAGTTTTAAGAGGGAAACTCATTGCCTGGTGTTCATTCCTCAAAAAAAAAGAAAAAAAAACAAATAAATGAGCTCACACTTCATCTCAAAACCCTAGAAAAGGAAGAGCAAAACAACAGCAAATGTAGCAGAAGACAAGAAATAATTAAAATTAGCTCGGAAATCAATGAAATTGAAACAAAAGAAACTATTGAAAAAATTGACAAAACTAAAAGTTGGTTCTTTGAAAAAATAAATAAGATCGACAGACCCTTAGCTATGCTAATGAAGAGAAGAAGAGAGAGAACTCAAATTACTAACAAATGGGATTAAAAAAGGCAATATCACAACAGACACTACAGAAATACAGAAGATAATTAGAAATTATTTTGAAACCCTATATTCCATAAAATAGAAGATAGTAAGGACATCGATAAATTTCTAAAGTCATATGATTTACCCAGATTGAGTCAGGAGGATACATACAATTTAAATAGACCAATAACAATGGAGGAAATAGAAGAAGCCATCAAAAGACTACTAACCAAGAAAAGCCCAGGACCGGATGGGTATACAGCGGAGTTTTACAAAACCTTTAAAGAAGAATTACTACCAATACTTTTCAAGTTATTTCAGGAAATAGAAAAAGAGGGTGCTCTTCCAAATTCATTCTATGAGGTCAACACCACCCTGATTCCGAAACCAGACAAAGACATTTCAAAGAAAGAAAACTACAGACCAATATCTCTAATGAACCTAGGTGCAAAAATCCTCAATAAAATTCTGGCAAATCGGATACAAAAACATATCAAAAAAATTGTGCACCATGATCAAGTAGGATTCATCCCTGGGATGCAAGGATGGTTCAATGTATGGAAATCAATAAATGTTATTCATCACATCAATAGACTTAAAGATAAGGACCATATGATCATCTCGATAGAAGCAGAAAAAGCGTTCGACAAAGTACAGCATCCCATTATGTTCAAAACCCTAGAAAAACTAGGGATAACAGGAACTTACCTCAATATTGTAAAAGTTATCTATGCTAAGCCTCAGGCTAACATCATTCTAAATGCAGAAAAATTGAAGGCATTCCCTCTAAAATCTGGAACAAGAAAGGGATGCCCTCTCTCACCACTTCTATTCAATATAGTTCTCAAAATACTGGCCACAGCAATTAGACAGACAAAAGAAATTAAAGGCATAAAAATAGGAAAAGAAGAACTTAAATTATCACTATTTGCGGTTGACATGATCCTATACCTAGCAGACCCAAAAGGGTCTACAAAGAAACTACTAGAGCTAATAAATGAATTCAGCAAAGTGGCAGGATATAAAATCAACACACATAAATCAAAGGCATTCCTGTATATCAGTGAAAAATCTTCTAAAATGGAAATGAGGACAACCACCCCATTCACAATGTCCTCAAAAAAAATAAAATACTTGGGAATCAACCTAACAAAAGAGGTGAAAGATTTATACAATGAAAACTACAGAACCCTAAAGAGAGAAATAGAAGAAGATCTTAGAAAATGGAAAAAATATATCCTGTTCGTGGATAGGCAGAAGTAACATCATCAAAATAGCGATATTACCAAAAGTTCCCTATAGGTTTAATGCAATGCCAATCAAAATCCCAACGGCATTTCTTGTAGAAATAGATAAAGCAATCATGAAATTCATTTGGAAAAATAAAAGACCCAGAATAGGAAAAGCAATTCTAAGCAGAAAGAGTGGAACAGGTGGTATAGTGACACCAGACTTCAAACTATACTACAGAGCAATCGTAACAAAAACAGCATGGTACTGGTACCAAAACAGGCGGGTGGACCAATGGTACAGAATAGAGGACACAGAGAATAATCCACAAAATTACAACTATCTTATATTTGATAAAGGTGCTAAAAAGCATGCAATGGAGAAAGGATAGCATCTTCAACAAATGGTGCTGGGAAACTGGAAA
>NW_026000221.1:37851-52504 GCF_001458135.2 Marmota marmota marmota
GTCTGATAGAAGAAAAAGTTGGCTCTAACCTACATATTGTGGGGTCGGGCTCCAAATTCCTTAATAGAACACCCATAGCACAAGAGTTAAAAACAAGAATCAACAAATGGGACTTACTCAAACTAAAAAGTTTTTTCTCAGCAAAAGAAACAATAAGAGAGGTAAATAGGGAGCCTACATCCTGGGAACAAATCTTTACTCCTCACACTTCAGATAGAGCCCTAATATCCAGAGTATAAAAGAACTCAAAAAATTAAACAATATGAAAACAAATAACCCAATCAACTAATGGGCCAAGGACCTGAACAGACACTTCTCAGAGGAGGACATACAATCAATCAACAAGTACATGAAAAAATGCTCACCATCTCTAGCAGTCAAATAAATGCAAATTAAAACCACCCTAAGATACCATCTCACTCCAGTAAGAATGGCAGCCATTATGAATTCAAACAACAACAAGTGCTGGTGAGGATGTGGGGAAAAGGGAACACTGGTACATTGCTGGTTGGACTGCAAATAGGTGCAGCCAATTTGGAAAGCAGTATGGAGATTCCTTGGCAAGCTGGGAATGGAACCACCATTTGACCCAGCTATTCCCCTTCTCGGACTATTCCCCAAAGACCTTAAAAGAGCATACTATAGGGATACAGCTACATCGATGTTCATAGCAACACAATTCACAATAGCTAGACTGTGGAACCAACCTAGATGCCCTTTAATAGATGAATGGATAAAAAAATGTGGCACTTATACACAATGGAGTATTACTCAACACGAAAAAATGACAAAGTCATGGCATTTGCAAGGAAATGGATGGCATTAGAGCAGATTATGCTAAGTGAAGCTAGCCAATCCCCAAAAAACGAATGCCAAATGTCTTCTTTGATATAAGGAGGGCAACTAAGAACAGAGCAGGGAGGAAGAGCATGAGAAGAAGATTACCATTAAACAGGGACGACAGGTGAGAAGGAAAGGGAGAGAGAAGGGAAATTGCATGGAAATTGAAGGAAACACTCATTGTTATACAAAATTACGTATAAGAGGATGTGAAGGGAAAGGAAAATAAAAAAAGAGAGAGAGAAATGAATTACAGTAGATGGGGTAGAGAGAGAAGATGGGAGTGGAGGGTAGGGGAGGGGAGGGGGGATAGTAGAGGATAGGAAAGATAGCAGAATACATCGGACACTAGTATGGCAGTATGTAAAAACATGGATGTATAACCAATGTGATTTTACAATCTGTGTATGGGGTAAAAATGGGAGTTCATATCCCACTTGAATCAAATGTATGAAATATGATATGTCAAGAGCTTTGTAATGTTTTGAACGACTAATAATAAAAAAGGGAGGTTTCAGAATAATGATAGCGAAGAAGTAGTTTTTTAGAATTCAAGTAACAGAAGATTCCAGGGGTGCTGGGGCAGAGGCAGGTGGAATGATATTTTTCTGCAGTTAGCAGAAAAAAATCACAGATTCTGCAAGCAGACCATGACTGCCATGCCCCTAAAGTTTGCAAGAAAACCCCTCAGAGTCCTGGATTTGAGTATCTCTAGATTACTGACTACGGGAGTTTATAAGAGGGGTCTGCATTATATACTACTCCCCAGGCTATTTGTAGCAGAGGGTTTGTCAGGATGTTCCCACATTAATTAAATAGACTCACAACACTGAATACAAAAACAAGGATTGAGGGTGAGTTTTTATTTTTAAACTAAAGTTTCTTCTGCATTCTCTGTGTGCGGTGGTGGAGAAAGGAGTAGAGGAGCTCAGATTGTACACTCCAATAGCAGGTTAAGCATTTTTGGGATACAGTAGATAAGGAAAGAGCAGGATTATGTCTGTTTCCCAGAACCCTCCACCCAAAATTATATATTTCTAAAATTAGAAATCCTGAACAGATGTATCTTCTTTTCATTTTTGTTATTTTAAGGGAAATCTCAAAGTTTTGCTGTTGTTGCTCTTGATATTTGTGTTCTCTCTGTTATTTGTGTGAGATTTTGATATTATTTGATCTTTCACATTCCTCTGATTTTGTATGAGGGTTTCATTACACTCTTCTTTAGGGTTGCAATCCAGCAACCTTTTGTATTCTCATTTTAAATCATTTCCTTTTCTCACTTTTATTGCATTTCCTCCTCATTTCCTCTTCTGTCTTTGTTTACTCCCACCTCTTTCACTCTCCTTCCTGTTAAAAATATGTCCTAATAATTTGATTATAACCAAGCCTTCTGTTTTTAGCCAGGTACATATTTTTTTCCTACTCCATCTCTTCATTTTGTGGTGTTCTAGAGATTGTTTAAAATATATATTTCATTTATACGTGATAAACATTTTTCTTTAAGGTTTGGTTGTTGTTAAAGTATGTTCCCTCCCCCTGAAAGAGATGCTGGTGAGTGAAAATAGCATGTAAAACATGCTCATTTGTGGACAAGGTACTGAGATATAACCCCTGCCCAGGACACATCCAAAGGAAAAAACTGCATGCTACAAGGACCCACGTGTAACCAAGGAAGAGAAATCCATCCAAATGCATGGAAATCCTCAACCTATGAACATCAGCATCATGAGAAAAGAAGGCAAAAACACGCCACCACCAAAATTTCATAATTTCCAAATAACTGCATCTACTAAAGATAGAAGATAAATATGGTTTAAAATCCATGAGAGAGGTAAGAAAAATATGTTTAATAATTTTATTGATTTCTTGCATGGGAAGGATATGAAGTAGGGAGATATTCTTTGTACCCTAACAGAACAGGACCCATCATGAATGGTTCATATTCCATTAACAGGTAATTTGTGTTGATTTCATTCTATTGCTCCCTTGACCTAAAAATTCTAGTCCAAGGAGAATTATGTCTTAAACCTTGGCATGGGTGACAGGTAATGAGAAAAAAATCTTGAGCCTTTAGGAATGATGGACTTTTTCACATAAACGAGTTCTATTATCATTGAAATTTTGTATGTTCCTTGTTTCAACCCATTATTTCCGGGTCTCCAGTTTATTACTCATCATTAAAGAATGTCACACAAATGAAAACACAATTGTTATTCAAAAATATTGGCTCAATTGCTAGCATAAAGTTTATTTTTAAGCTGCCATGGCTTCTAATACTACTTTCATGTTCATGAACAGTTAAATTCTTTTAGAGTTAAATATTAAATTACAATATTTAGGTCCCTAAAGAGTATTCTATGAGGTCAATTAATTTGTTGTCATTTACCTTCTAGAAGCAAAAAAAAAAAAAAAAGAAAGAAGTAATCTGGGAAGTTTAAATTGACACGTGTACATACCTGTTGCAAGCTATTATCAGTGCCATTAAGCCTCTGTTGCTCTTCCTCTGATGGCACATCAAAATGTGACTCTTGTGACAAATGCACAGATTTAAACTACTTAAAAATATAGATTTACATTTATACACATAAAAAGTTGTAGTTTTATGTAATTTTATTTTTCCAAATATGACTTCTTTAAATAAAGCTTAATTTAAGATAAATATTACTATGGTCTGAAATTTTTATTGGAGTTTGTGTGGGTTCCTATAGATCATATGATCATATATAATCATACCAGGAACTTGTATATATTTGCCAAGATCTATAGAGCTAATATTTCTGTAAATTCTCTGGTTTTCCAGAAACTTAATACGGGCCTACAATTACAGATGTGCACCTCTGTACCTAGTACATATGGAGATCATTGAGGAGTAATTTTACTAATGCTTCTGAGTACCACTGGAGGGGACACTAGGTGTCACAATGTAGAATGCCAGAATGCCTATTATAACTCAGAGGTTGATCCACTCAAGATAAAATAAAATTTCACAGAAAAAAAATTTTTGCATGACCATAAAATCAAGAAATATTACACTGTTTTCTATTGCTTTGTTCAAAGAGTAAGTTTAAAAAAATCACACTGTACATCATTGTGGATTTCCCAAATAAAAACGATCACATTTACACCTTTATCAATGAACTCCATGTTTCTTTTTCTTTCCTTTTTCTTCTCTTTATCTGTTAGGACTCACTCTGTTTTGTGAAACTTCCATGATTATGTCTGTTATTCCTGACAAGAACTGAAATTACTTTCTCTGGAATTACCTCTGATATTGGCCAACTTCTATACTGGGTAATAACCGTGTGACGTGTGATTTATTCCTTTTCCTGTTTAGTCCATCAGTTCCTGGATTTGAATGGGCCAGTTTTATATCACATTGGTGTCAACAGCTTTATTTATTTCTATGGAGAAATGACTTTGTTGTAAGGGTTAGAGAAGATAACAAGTCGCAGGGATGATATCTTTTTAGAGGTAAGTATGAATGGAAACTTAAAAAGTGGGGTCATCGGCCTGAGGCAGGAAATGAGGAGAGCATGGAAAGCTTGGAGACAAATTTCAAACCACAGTAATATTGACCTTAGATATTTAATTAACATTAAACAAATAACATGGCATAGAGAAAAGGGTTAAATGGGAACATGTTTCTCTAACAATATAGGGATTGCTAAGGAGAACTGCCAGAGGACAGTGCAGACGAGAGAGGGATCAAGATACAGAGTTAGTACAATTTCTATCATGAAAGTTTTCTAGGAAAGGTAAGATGCTTGGATATCCACATTCTAAAGAGGGCTGATGGTCATACATGCAATACATGCATAAATAGCTGGAACAATCTCAATGCTATGGGCAGTTGAACAGGAGGAGCATGTGCATGAATGGAGTTGAATAATGAGAAGGCAGCAGTGCACTAGGAAGTTGATTCAGGCCTGAATTGGTATGTGTGGGGGTCTTTTCAGAAATATTAGAAAAACTTAAATGAATTGTGTAGAATGAAAGTTGACTGAATGAGAAAGAAAGAAGCTGGGCCCCAGGAATGTGAGATTCTGCACCTGACTGTTACTCAAGATTTCAAATGAGATATGTAATAAAACATACCAACTGTGAATATTGATTTCTTCTATCATGTACTTTCTCCTATGGCAATATCTTCCCATATTGAGGGAAATTCTTTAGGAAATTTTTGGGCTTATTTTTGAAATTTGGATATATACAAAACCAGAGAATCAGAGAGGTCTGTGGGAGAGGTTCAGCAGGAGAGAAACTGATTAGTATTCAAAAGGATCTGGTTCAGTGCCCACCATTAAGATGACAATTATCAAACAGAACATGTCACAGAAATATAAGCAAACATTTCATCAGTATGTGCAAGTATATTCTCAACTCACTATTTAGTTGAAGAGTTAATTTCCTCATGATTTTACAGAAATATTTTAGAACTTGGATGCAATCATCAATACATGTGTGTTGAGCCAAATCCTCCCAACACATTGAGCAAATACATGTATGGGTGTTTTATCATACCCATGGGGGAAATTGGTTCATCTTCTTTTCCAGAATCCTTTTTTTTTAACCAACATCTTGTTTCTTTTTCCACTCTTTTGCAAGATACTGCTCTCACATCCAAGAAAACATGTATGATAAAGCATTAATAATTCAGATATTACAATCCACAGGGAAAGTATTCTAAAACCTTGCAGAATTATTAGATATTAATAAGCGATTGTATTTCATCATTAGTATGCACACTAAAAATATGAGTTTTGCTGTTTAAAAATAAATTACAAACGACTTCTAGTTTAAAAATGACTCTGGGATGGCATATCTAGACAACTTTTTGTATTTTTCTGAAAGACCTGATTGATCAGAAAATTAGCTATCTAATAGCATTCAGAAATTAGCTTGGTGATAAGAGTGAATTTCTGACATGCTCAGGAACATCCAACTGACCAACAGAATAATAAAACAATAATAATAATGACAATAAATAAAAATGAAAATATTTTCTGTCTAAAAAACAACCAATATTTCAAAAATGCTTGCTTGCTCATCTGAATGACTCTTATGGATGCTGTATTCATCATGGTGCCTAATAGATATGGTGGACAGAAATTGGTAGATGCATGTTGCACTGATTCTTCTAGTCCCTACTGGTGCAAATCATCTCTGAACTAGGAATACTATCAACTTTGGTTTGAAGGAAGACACCCTGAAAACACTATATAACATTCTCTAAGTTTTCTCATTTTCCTCAGTAAAATTTTCCTAGTTTTCTCATTTCCTCTTTGGTCCCTCCCTCCCTTTCTCTTCCCTTTAGCTTTGACCAAGTAACCTCCAGAGCTGGGAGCTTGATTCTTTACATTTTACATTCTTTGTATGAGTCACTTTCACCCCCTCTGGCCTGTCAATATGGCAAATTTTTCTTAGAAATATGATGTCTATGTCTTTATCTTTTGAACTCTTCACACTTCCCAAGTGACATGCTTAGAATGAAAGCAAGATTTATGCTGGCACTTGATCTGCTTGTGTCCTGAATTGTAGGAAAAAATAGCTGTTCATTTATATTTCCCAAATGGACATCCTATTAGTGGCTCCAAAATATGCTGTCTGCAGATTAAGATCTTTGGAGTCACCTTAGAATATAATTGACATGTAGAGGCAAAGACCTGCTGAGTAAGAATGAACTTTTAAACATGGTCCACAAGAGATGATTCATTAAAGTTTCAGGCTTCCATGGTGAACTTGTTTGGCTTCTAATACCTCTACCTTAACTTGAATGTAGCTTTGTGTTTCTCCCTAGGATTTCCCTCTCAAAGTGAAAGTTTAGAAAGAGCAGTAATCTTTCCAAAGTGAACTTTAGGTATTTGTGGATTTGTGGATCACTCCACAACCATTCATACTTGTTTCTAATTCCCTTGTTTATTTTTCTGCCCTATATACTTTTTGTAGGTAGTCCCAACATCTTTTGTGTCACTAAATTTTACACCTTTATAATCATTTGTGGTAAATAAAATTAGCACTGTGGGGTCACTTCTTCAGTCCTCAATTTTGTGACTAAGTCAAGAAGATTCAGAAAATTTTACTCTACCTCTAATTTAATTTTGGAAATGGAAACTCATAAATTCTTCCACACATTGAAATCCCTGCTTCTTTCCTTCTTATATATGATTGAATTTGTTTCTGTTCACTGAGTACCAATGTTTCTTCTTCTTTCACTCCCTGTGCTCACTGCCTTTCTCAGTGTTTGTTCCTTCTTCTTCTTTCATTATCTTTATTTCCAACTTTATTGTGATTTAATAATATAATGAATTGCAAATCATATTTTAGTTCATTTAGCAATACTCCCAATTTAAACTATGGCAAATCCTAGTAATATATCCCATTTATTACCTATGTTTTTTTTTCCTTATGAGATATATAACAGTTACATCCTTACAGTTAAAATATTCTAATATTCATTTTTAAGGCAATATTCTCACCATTTTATCAATTTATGGATCTTACCTTGTTCGTGTCCAATTATTTTATTCTTTGCTCCTTCATAGGATTCAACAGATATACAAGAAGCACACATCTCTGGATGATACTCAGAGTAACTCTGGTGAAAGTATTATCAATAATGAGTTGCATAAAGATTTCATCCATACTCTTTAATCATCACCACATTTCTAGTTGTGAAACCATCATAAATGGAAATGCTTTAAGAGCAACAAAACTTTCCATAAAACACAGCATCCCAGGCTCTCCAGATTAAGATGAGCTCTTACATTTGTGTGGTACTGATGGGGTAAAACCAGGATGGAAGACATGTGTTCACAACAATCTCACTGATGTGCATATAATGAAAACACATAGCATCAGTATTTAATCATTCAACTTTGCATTTCCTAGCAATTCTACAATACAGTAGAAATCTTCTTTAAAACTGTTTTAATAAATGCACTTTATCTTTTATAGTATTCAACATTTCAAACACTAAAAGGCCAATTTTTTGTAATAAAAGAATTTCAATTCTGTCATTTTGGGTAGGAATGACACACTATTGCACGTGCTTCATTTGAGTCATAGTCTTCCAAAATTTAATGTATTTCAGCAAAGTAATTAACAAGTTGAAATCTCATTTTTAAAAAGGACAATGTAGTAAGAAAAATGGATCATAGTTTACTTGAACATAACAGTACAAACAATTTGGGTAGAATATGCAATACTTTCCTTTGGCATAAAAACTAAGAGGTACTCCAAAAGCGAAAAGTGGCAGCAGAGAATTATACAGTGCTGACTGACTATTTTCAGAGATGGGAGTCAGTCAAAACTATATAAGCACATGATAAAAAAGGATGTTCTGTGGGAAAATGCTGGAGAGCCACTAAAGAGAGACTGGGACCAGATGAAACTCAGAAATACTGGCCTTTAAAAGAAGAAATGCATTCATAATACAAACAGGCAGCAGACATGCCAGGGGGAAAAACAGCTGAAGAGTCATCTCCTACCATTCGGCTTTAGAAGAATCTCACCAACCCATTTAGGAAATGTAGAAAAGCATGAGATAGATAGTTCTAAAAACAAGGAATATAAATTGTCTACAAATATATGAAAAAAAATTTTCACATTTCTAGCAGTCAGTGAAAAAACATTCAAAACTTCATTGATATTTCAGCTCACCCTATTCAGAATGACATTTATAAAGTATTCAAATAATAAGTGCTGGAGAGAATGTAGGGGCACAGTAAAAGCATACACTGTGAGACTGAAAATGAGAACTTCCACTCTGTAAATCAGTATGGAGATTTTTCAGACTACTAGGAAAATGACAACAATATGACCCACTTTCCCATTTCCTCCTCTTAATATCAATGTACTAATATCAGTATACATGTGACACATTAATTTCAATGTTGTAGTGGTGTGAGTCACAATTAAAAAATTATGGAACTAGCCCAGATGCCCATCAACAGAAGGACAGATAAAAACAAATGACTTTAAGAAAATTGGTTTACAATGATACAAGAGGTCAAAATGAATCCCTATATAATGTATTAAAACAGTGCCCTAAATATTTCTAAAATATGAAAATTTTCACATCAAAATCTCCCTAAATTTATACAAAAATGATATTTTATAGCAAAAAAATAGAAAACTTTCATATATTATTCTAATTCAAATACAACAGTTTTAGCTAATGAGAGACTTGAATTTTCCCTGAGATGTCAAGGAAATTTGATGTACTGCCAAATCTTCCAGGCTGACTTGGGAGGCATGTGCAGGAGCCTCTTCACTCAGGTTACTTTACCTATGGCTTTCTTCTTGGGATATCAGAAAAAATACCATTCTGTTTTTAAAATCTTAAGACTGAACTGTGGCATAAAACATTGTTTTAGAGGAACTTACAACAAGAATCACGTGAGTATAGAAGAGAACCTGAGACATCAATCTGCTGAGAGCTCTGGGGGCCTAGAGCATGGTCCTGTGATCTACTTAAAGATTAAAAGATTGTGGAACTTTCATTGAAATGTGGTGTTTGCAGCTCTGTGAGAGAAAATGCCCGAAATGAGTCTGGTAGACTGGCTGCATGCAGCACAACACACATGGGCAGATATACCAGGAATGTTCAACCCACTCTGCTGAGAGGCATTTGGAGTTGTTGTCCACATTATCACCACATACGTGGTTGGTGGCACCCCCTGCCTGGGGATTACTGTAGAGTCCTGAGGGCAACCCCCTTTTAGAAGTGAGAGACCAGAAACAGCTGCATGTCTTGTACCTCAAAGTCACATAGCCAGCTCTCCTCAAAGAGTGGTGGAAGATTACCCTGATCATATGGGCTCACGATAGTGAATGACAGGAATGTGCTCAAAGCTTTCTTCAGGAACAGATGTGTTTTGCCTTTTGCACAGTTTGTAGCATTTAGGGCCACAGGATCTCTACCTCTTTCAAATGGATGCAGTTCCTACATTTGATAGACTCATATGCTGAATACAAAAACAAATAACGTAAATGAGAGTTCCTCTGCAACTTGCAAAATTCCCTCAACATCCTCTGGGTTGAATAGGGCAAGGAACAAAGGAGTCCAGCTTTTAAACTCCACGACCATGTTAGCACTGTTTGGGCTAGAGCAGGTAAGGAAAGAGCTGGAGTGTGATTACTTCCTAGAAATACACCAAAGCTATATATTTCTAAAATTAGAAATCCTGGATAGAAGAATCTCCATTTCAATGACATTAGTATATGGAAAAAATCTGAAAATCTTGGTAGTGTTGCTCTTGTCTTTTTTTGTCTATTTTTTGTATGGGGTTCCCACATTATTTGTTTTTTCATATTCTAGCTGATTTCTAAGTTAGTAAAATCATTTCTTGATTTTGGTGCCTGGATCCCATTTTTAGTCTCATTTTTATTCCTTTCCTTTTCTCATTTTCATTGCATTTTACCCTTATCTCCTCTTCTTTCATGTTTACTCACACTATTATCTGTCCTCCTTCCTTTTTAAAATATGTCCTGATAATTTTATTCATGAAGCCATATTTTTTCAGCCATTTGGGCATTGTTGTTTTCTACTGCTTCCCTTAATTTTATGGTTTTATAAATGTCTTTAAAAATATGCAGATTATTTATAGGTGATACATGTTTTGCCTTAGGCTGTGGTTGTTGCCAAACTTTATTTTCTCCCCTTAAAGAAATGCTGGTGAGTGAAACTAGCAATGTTTAACATGCTCATTTGCAGACTTGATCCAGAGATATAACTCCTGTCAAGTACATATCCCAAAGATAATCCTGTACACTAAAAGCACACAAACATAACAGTGGAAGAGAAATCCATCCAAATACATGCAACACTTCAACCTTATAACACAAACAACAGGAGAAAAGGAGGCATTATGACACTTCCGAAATTTCACAAGTTCCCATTAACTACATTCAAAGTCTTTTTTCTAACATCCACTAAAGAGCTAGAATAAACATGGTTAGTAATTGTATTATTTATATTTATTATTTAAATAATAAATTATGAGTCCCAAAAGAGTATTCTATGAGGTCCTGTCATTTGGCCTAATTTAACTTCTAGAAGAAGGAAAAGAGAAATAGACTAGAAATTTAAATTGACACATTTACACACCTGGTGCTGGCTATTTTCAGTGTCATCAAGCTTCTCCTGCTCTTCTACTGATGACATGTCCAAATGTGACTCTGCTGATGAATGCATACATATATTTAAACTATTTAAAACTGTTACAGTAAGTGAACATCTACCAAATAAAAAGAGATAATACTAATAATCATATAATTACTTTTTCATAATTATAATTGTAAATTAAGCATAATTTTAGGTAAATATTAATGTGGTTTAAAACTTTTTTATTGTTGTTTGTATGTGGACCTGGGGATTCTACCCAGGGACTTGTGTATCCTTGGCAAGAACTGTAGCACCTATTTCAAATCCCAGGACTTTGTATTGGAGACAGGGAGTTTATAAATTCCCTGATTTGCTGGAAACTTGATGTCAGCCTGCCTCAGCCTCCTATGTATCTGCAATTCTTGGTGAGGCCCTCTGCACCCAGTGCACATTGAGTCTTTTAGGAAGTAATTTAATGGGTCCAATACTTCAGAGACACTAGACTAGAGACCACCATGTTCAATGTATATCATAACTCATTCATCCAGTCAAAGTAAAAGAATATTTCACAGAAAAAAATAAATAAGTAAGTAAAATGACAATGAAAACAGGAAACTTCACACTGTTTACTATCTATCTCTTTGACCTAATAGTATCATGTAGAATCACAGTGTATCATTTTTGGTGTCCTAAATACACCTTTGTCAAGAACCCCATGTTCCTTTCCTTTTCCTTTCCATTCCTTTTTCTTCCTTTCTTCTATTAGGAATCACTCTTTTTTTTTAACTTCCATGATTATTCCTGTTATTCCTGACATAAAGTGGTTTTGGTCCCCTGGATCTACTTCAGACATTGACCATGTTTGGTAATAACCATGTGACCTGTAAATTATTCCTTTTGTTGTCTAGTCCATCAGTTCCTGGACTTGAGGGAGCTGCTTTTACATCAAGTTGGTATCAACAGTTTTATTTATTTCCACCAATAATTGAGTTTGTGTTAAGACTTAGAGGTGATAATAGGTGACAGAATGGTGTCTGTTCTAGAGACAGAGATGTATAGAGACTTGAGGAGTGAGACTAACAGCCAGAGGAAGAAATTGTGGAAATATGGAAGACAGTAGCATGACATAGATCAAGGGTTAAATGGGAGAGTATTCATCTGATGATATAGGCATTGGTGAGGGAAATTGCCAAAGAACACTGCAGGCAGAAAAAGGGCTAACAATACAAATCTAGGCAGATTTGGTACTTGTGAAAGTTGTCCAGGAAATTTAAGGTGCTTGGACATCCACATTCCAAAGAGGGCCAATGGTCATATATGCTATGGATGCACATAGAGCTGGAAAACTCTCAATGCTCCAGGCATGTGAACTAGAGGGGCATGTGAACTTGAGAGGCATGTGCATGAATGGAGATGAATAATGAGAAAGTGACAGTGCAATAGGAAGTTGATGGATGCATGCCTGAATAGAGGAAATATTTTCAGAAATACAAAGGATAGAAATTTTTCAGTGACCTGTATGGAATGAAGTTGAATAAAATGAATAAATTAATAATTGATCCTCTGGAATGTGAAATTCTGCTCCTGACTATTACTTAAGATTTCAAATGAGATATTTAATAAAACATGACAACTGTGGATGTTGCTTTCATTTACCATAAGTTTCTCCTAAGGCAATATATTCCTATGTTGACAGAACTAATTTAGGTGCTTGTTGGGCAATTTTCTGAAACTTGGATAAACCAAAACCACTAGTAAATCAGAGAGGTCTGGGGTGAGGCTCAGTGGTCCATCAACTGCTTAGCATTCAAAAGGATCTGGGTCCAAGGTTGAGAAAATAACAAGGAAACAACAAGTCAAAAAAATATGAGCAAACACTTCATTGGTATGTGTAAGTATGTATGGATTTACTAAAGTTAATCAAAATTTCCAGTCAGGTTTTTCTTCAGCAAATGTTTATTTTTACATAAAAAGTATAAAATAAAGTGCATATGATTATACATTTTATTATTTCTTACTACAGACTGACCACACAGTTGGTGAAGGGCACAAAACAAAGTTGTACATAGAGCACAACACAGGCTCTACAGAATTATTTGATACATTAACTGTAACAGTACAGTTGATATTGTCTTGGGGAGATGAGATTTTTCTTGTGTTTCACACACTGTCTTTGATGCGTGGATTCAACCAAAAACCATATCACATGATTGTGGACTCTAGCCAGGCTCCTCTCAAAGGAAGTCCCAAAGGCTAAGTAATAATTGGCAGCACAAACATCAAGTGAACTATCAGAATTATTTAATCCATTTTATTATAAGTATCCTGTACATCACTTATCTTAAAATTAATAAATCCAAAGTTGTTATGAGATTCCAGGGGAAAATATACTTTATTTCTCACCAGAGAGAGGTTTTTGAACTAATAGGATCTGATACGTGCTTTTAGCATAATAGCCAAAACACTGTTTTTTTTTTTTTGTTTTTTGTTTTTTGTTTTTTTTTACACATGTAGGAACCTGGTGAATCTTCTTTTCCTGTATCCTCCACTTTAACCAAGGTCAAATTTCTTCTCACACTCTTCTACACTGATACAGTACCCATATCCAAGACAAAAAATATATGATGAAGTATAAAGTATTCAGATATAGCAATACAATGAAACAGTGATAGAAACCTTGCAGAATTTTCAGATATAAATACTGTGTTTCAAAGTCATTTGTATATACCCTAAGAGTAACAGTCTTGATGTTTGAGTAATAAACTCCATAAAGACTTCTGGTTAAAAAAATGTGTCTGGTATAGCATAAACAACATTTCAAAGATATTCTGTAAGGGCTATGTATCAGAAAATTAGGTATCCAGAGATCAGAATTAAACTCAGTAATAAAGTGCCTTCCTGGCACACCCATGGACATAGTTTCATTCCCAAGCACCATTAGTGTTGAGAGCCACAGCCTAAAGGGGCCCCAGTAAACTTCCAGCTGCCAGCAAACTTCCAGCTGCCAGCTGATGATTGGCTCACAGCAGCCCCAGCAAACTTCTAGCTACCAACTGATTGGCTCCTCTGCGATGATGCTCATTGGGCTGTTTCCCTGCCCTTTCAGACCATGGAGCTGCTCATTGGGGGACTTTTTTTGGCTCCACTCATGCAACCCAGCCAATCGGCCTCAAGAGCAGGAGGAGTGGGGAAGGTTGAGAGGCTTGTGAGAAGCCGGTGGTGGCAGTTGGGCTCTGAGGGTTTTTCCTGAGGAGCTGTGTGGTGTGGTGTGTGTGTTCTAAAAATAAAGTTCGATCCTTTTGACAAGTGGCTCCTGAATTGTGCCCAGCCAGACTGCAGCATTTGGTGGCCCATATGGGGAACGACAGAGGGTAAGTGATAAGGTAAACTGATCACCCCTGAGGGCAGGGCAAGAGGATGGGTAGCCATTTTAAGATTCTTCTTTTGTTTTGTTTTGCTTTTGTTTTAAGTTGACTGTCCCTGGAGATGAGTGAGACGGAATAAAAACCGCTCACATCTGAGGAAAAAATATTTGCATCTGAGGAACAGATAGGGAGAAAGGACGGATGGACATTTCAGGAGGATAGAAAGGCTGATATAATGATTTTGTATTGTTCCATTTTTGTTTCATTCTGTCTCGGCTTTGTTTGGCGTCATCTTGTTGGGTTGTATTATAGTAGAAATATGGGATCAGAAATTAGTAAAAAA
>NW_026000221.1:55127-72604 GCF_001458135.2 Marmota marmota marmota
CTTTGGAAGGATATTCTAACAGGACAATGGAAAGGTCCTGACCCAGTAATTGTCTGGAGTCGAGGGTCTGTTTGTGTGTTTCCACAGGGAGAACAGCAGCCGATTTGGATTCCAGAAAGATTAACTAAAGCGATTTCTACAGACCAAAAAAGAAGATGATTTGGCTCAAACCCATAACAGCTGATATCCAAAACTCCAGTTTGGCTATCCTTACATCTGCAACAGAACCAGGTTGCTTTTTTCAATATCTATTTTATTATTACCCTTCCCCACATCATGAAGTTCTATTTTGTTTTTTGAGCTCATACAGACCTAGGTTAATGTTTTGCTGATCAGTTCTATTTTTGACTATAGAGTTTTTAAACATTGCAATGGAGATTTCACCTGTAAAAAGTTATAAGTCCATTACTATTATGTTATGTGTTGTGTGCACACTTGTGTTTTATGTTGTATGTTTGTATGTATGTATGTCCATATATCATATATGATGAGCGCTCATGAAAAAAAATGGATCCAAATTTTTTTTTTTCACGTGATTTAAATGGTTTAATTTAAATTGGGTAAACAGCTGTTGAGGATTGTTTTAATATGTGAGCAAAAAAGGAGGTTAACAGATCTGCTTGTTTACTTTCACCTTTCCTTTTCAATATATTTAATAATTCTGTTCAAGATAATGTAAATTGTTAAGAAAATTGTTTTCTTTTAGTGCCTTCTGGAATGTTACATAATTTTTTCTTTAGCCATTATTGCCAGAATTCCTATCTTCATCCCAGTGCCGGTGAAGAGAAAGATAAAACCAATCTACAGCTTCTGCAATTGCCATCACTGAACTACTTGCAGAACTTGCCTGGACAATGTATCACTTGTATGCATTGTGAACTCACTTGTATGCATTGTGAACTATCTGTTGGTGCAGCGACTTGTGGTAGTGTTGGGGTATTTTTGCTGATGTTGTCATAGGTGGTACAATTTTTCCAAAAGGAGCCATCAATTGGCTTGGTGTATCCTCCTCCCTTCTGCTTGTCATGGTCGTTCAGCTAAAATTTTGGGGCCAACAGAGGTGAGGCAAAGAACCTCACCCCCCCATTGGTACAAAGACCTATCCACAGGTGTGGCTGTATGCTGGACAGGTAGTCAATGACGGATAAGATCCAATTGCAATGGTACCAGCCTAAGACAGGAGGCTGACGCCTTGAGGTCAGCTCATCCAATGATGGGTAAGGACCATATGTACTATTGAACAACATAAGGCAGGCACGGTCCCTAAGCCACATGCTTGTTGTTTAAACAGAGAGGGGGAGATGTTGAGAGCCAGAGCCGAAGGGGCCCCAGCAAACTTCCAGCTGCCAGCGGATGATTGGCTCACAGCGGCCCCAGCAAATTTCTAGCTGCCAACTGATTGGCTCCTCTGCGGTGATGCTCATTGGGCTGTTTCCCCACCCTTTCAGACCATGGAGCTGCTCATTGGGGGACTTTTTTTGGCTCCGCCCACGCAACCCAGCCAATTGGCCTCAAGAGCAGGAGGAGTGGGGAAGGTGGAGAGGCTTGTGGGAAACCGGTGGTGGCAGTTGGGCTCGGAGGGTTTTTCCTGAGGAGCTTTGTGGTGTTGTGTGTGTGCTCTAAAAATAAAGTTTGTTTCTTCTGACATGTGGCTCCTGAGTTGTGCCCAGCCAGACTGTGGCACCTTGGAATTAACTAGTAAAAATTCTGTAGTACCATTCACTTTTTTTCAAACTTGGTTTTTCTTGATATTTGCCCTTTCCACATACATTTTGGAATCATTCTGCCTTTCTTTGAAAACACATAAATTTCCAAAGCTACTGGTAGGATGTGGGTTGTGTTGAATCTGCAGATCACCTTGGGGAAAAATTATAGTTCACGACGTTGGGCTCTCTGGTGCATTGCTACGGCATACCTCTCTTGTTAGTTAAGGTTTTTCAATTTCTTTTCAGAAATATGTAGCTTTCAGGAAGGAATCATCCTAATGCTCCAAATATATTCACTGATGGGTCAAATAATGGTACAGCAGCAGTAGTTATCCCTGATCAAACTTTTACATTTTTAGTACCCAAACAATCAGCTCAAAAGGTAGATCTTAATGCAATATTACAAGCTTTTGTGATGTTTAAAGATTCTGTATTTAATTTATTTTCTGATAGTCAGTATATAGTTAATGCTATAGTATCCCTTGAAGATACTGGTAGGATTCCCCCTTCCTCTACTCTTTTCTCTTTTTTTCCACTATACAAAGTCTAATCTGGGACAGAAAATATCCATTCTTTATAGGACATATCAGGGCACATACAGGATTGCCTGGAGCCCTTATTTTGGGCAATGATTTAGCAGATAAAATTACACATGACATACATATTTTCTCTACACTAGAAGAAGCTACAAATTTTCATGAAAAGTTCCATGTCAATGCTAATACTTTACAAAAGCATTTTAAAATAACTAAGGAACAAGCTAGACAAATAATAAAACAATGTCAAAATTGTGTGACCTTTTTACCACAAGTTTTAATCTTGGAGTCAGTCCTAGAGGACTGATACCTAACCATATTTGGCAGATGGATGTCACACACTTGCCAGAATTTGGAAAATTAAAATATTTGCATGTTACAGTTGATACTTCTTCTGGATTTTTGATGGGCTCCCTTCATACTGGAGAAAAAATTAAAGATATTATAGCTCATTGCTTACAAAATTTTGCCACTGTGGGCATTCCAAAACAGTTAAAAACAGATAATAGTCCTGGCTATACTTCTACCTCTTTTAAACAATTTTGCTCATCATTTGGCATTACTCATATAACAGGAATCCCATATAATCCACAGGGACAAGGCATAGTTGAAAGAGCTCATCAAACTATTAAAATGTACTTACTAAAGCAAAAAGAGGGAATTGTGAAGGGGTATATATCCCCCAAAGATAAACTTAAAATAACACTTTTTACTCTAAACTTTTTAAATTTGGATTCATCAGGGCTTAGTGCTGCGGAAAGGCATATGTGTCCAAAAAATGTACATAAGCCCAAGATACTTTGGAAGGATAATCTAACAGGACAATGGAAAGGTCCTGACCCAGTGATTGTCTGGAGTCAGAGGTCTGTTTGTGTGTTTCCACAGGGAGAACAGCAGCCAATTTGCATTCCAGAGAGACTAACTAAAGCTATTTCTATAGACCAAAAAGAAGATGATTTGGCTCAAATCCATAACAGCTGATATCCAGAACTCCTGTATGGCTCTCCTTACTTCTGCGACTGTGGTTCTCCCACACCTGGAGGCTAATGAAACCAGGATGCTTTTTCCAATATCTATTTTATTATTGCCCTTTCTGACATCATGAAATTCTATTTTGTTTTTTGAGCTCATACAGACCTAGGCTAATGTTTTGCTGATCAGTTCTATTTTTTGACTATGGAGTTTTTAAATATTGCAATGGAGATTTCACCTGTAAAAAGTTACAAGGCCTTTACTATTATGTTATGTGTTGTATGTATTATGTGTGCACACTTGTGTTTTGTGTTGTATGTTTGTATGTGCATATGTCCATATATCATATATGACGAGCACTCATGAAAAAATGGATCCAAATATTTTTTTCTTATTCACGTGATTTAAATGGTTTAATTTAAATTAGGTAAACAGCTGTTGAGGATTGTTTTAATATATGAACAAAAAAGGAGCTTAATGGATCTGTTTGTTTACTTTCACCTTTCCTTTTCATTATATTTAATAATTCTATTCAGGATAATGTAAATTCTTCAGAAAATTGTTTTCTTTTAGTGCCTACTGGAATGTTACATGATTTTTTCTTTAGCCATCATTGCCAGAATTCCTATCTTCTTCACAGTGCTGGTGAAGACAAAGATAAAACCAATCTACAGCTTCTGCAATAGCTATCACTGAACTGCTTGCAGAACTTGCCTGGAAGATGTATCACTTGTGTGCATTGTGAACTATCTGTTGGTGCAGCAACTTGTGCTAGTGCCAGGGTATTTTTGCTGATGGTGTCATGGGTGGTACAATTTTTCCAAAAGGAGCCATCAATTGGCTTGGTGTATCCTCCTCCCTTCTGCTTGTGATGATCATTCAGCTAAAATTTGGGGGCCAACAGAGGTAAGACAAAACCTCACCCCCCCACACACTAGTACAAAGGCCTATCCACAGGTGTGGCTGTATGCTGGAATGGTAGTCAATGATGGGTAAGATCCAATTGCAATGGTACCAACCTAAGACAGGAGGCTGACACCTTGAGGTCAGCTCATCCGATGATGGGTAAGAACCATATTGGACAACCTAAGGCAGGCACGGTCCCTAAGCCACATGCTTATTGTTTAATTAAACAGAGGAGGAGATGTTGAGAGCCACAGCCAAAGCAGCCCCAGCAAACTTCCAGCTGATTGGCTCCTCTGTGGTGATGCTTATTGGGCTGTTTCCCTGCCCTTTCAGACCATGGAGCTGTTCACTGGGGGACTCTTTTGGATCTGCCCATGCGACCCAGCCACTCAGCCTCAAGAGCAGGAGGAGTGGGGGTTGAGAGGCTCACCAGAAGCCAGTGGTGGCAGTTGGGCTCTGAGGGAATTCCTGAAGAGCTCGTGTGGTGCAGCGTGTGTGTTCTAAAAATAAAGTTCGTTTCTGCTTGACAAGTGGCTTGTTAATTGTGCACAGGCAGACTGCAGCAATCACCCCTTTTCCTTACAGCAGTACAAAGTTTCTATTACAGGGGGGAATAAAGCCATAATTAGATAGAAAATGAGTATAGATAGGTAAATTGAGTCAAGTCGGATCAAGGAATCCAATTTTGAATAAGTCCCAGAAGTTGGAGTCTGTTCCCTGGGGGATTAAAATTCCTTCAGAACTCTTCCTATACCTACCAAAGATTTGAAAGAAATACATAAGACAAGGGGGGAATGATGAACCTAGCCTAATTCCATCTGAAGATTGGGAACCATCTCATCACAAAGTCATGAAAAGTTAATTTCTGTTTTACTATAAATTACTGTGATTTTTAAACTTATTTGGAATTCCTGCCTATGCCTTGAACTCACCCATGCCTGGCTTTCCCTGACCAGATAACAACCCTCTCTAAAACCTTAGCCACTTCATAAATTCTTGCTCCCCCTGACCAGATAACAATCCTCTCTGATACCTCAGTAGTGCCTCATAAATTCTGATGTTGGGATCTGAATTTATTTCCTACCTTGAAGTGGTAAGCCATGTAGACCATTAACCTACTATCTGCCTTTGAATTATGCTTGTCAAAATCCTGTTAGGTGTAAGTTATCAAGACACCCCTGTTTGCAACTTTTTGTGCTATAAAATCTTGTTCCTGGAGTGCTGGGTGCTAATCTCTAGCCTGGGGTTGGGAAAGACAGTCACTAGCCAGCTTTTGTTGTGTACACAATATAAGCTTGCTTAATTTGATTTAAAATTGAAGTCATTGGTCTTTTCATTGCATCATGGTTCAACACAGACACTTAGCAGCAAAGACTTTCACAATATATTCCTTTTAACATGAGAATTCAAAGGGTCAGTTCTATTTGAACAGACTTCAGTGGAGTGCAAAATATTACCAGACATGTTTTTTTCTCAATAATTTACTTAAGGCCTGACTTAAAGCATTGAGGCTGACTTTGAACTTGCTTCCTGGGTGGTGTGTGCTACTGCACCTGACTCCCAGCCCTTAATTTTTTTATATTTTATATTGAGAAAGAGCATCATTAAGTTGCATAGGGCCTAATAGGTTTCTGAGACTGCCTTTGAATTCATGATCCTCATGCCTCAGCCTTGTAAGCTGCTGGGATTACATACATGTGCCACTGTGCTTGACCTCTATGTGAACACTTTTTACAGGCATTTTTTAAAAAGTGCTTCATAGTCCAAATACTTTAATATAATTTCAGAAAAGCCTAATAAAATATTAGTGACACATTTCTTCATATTTATTTTGTGTTTTGTTTTGCAGTGAAATCTCAATCTGTTGCCCAGGCGGCCTGAAACTTGTGACTCTTCCTCCTCAGCATACTGATTAGCTGAGATAATAGACAGATACCATGATCCACAGCCAGCTTAATTTTTTTTTCAAGATACCTATATGAAGGGGAAAATTAAATAAATATTTAATATATTGATTAGAAAGTATTATATAATCATGTTAATGTCAAAATGCAATACTTGAACATGACTTGTAGCTTATCAGAGTATTAGAGAAAAAATAAATAAATATAAAAAGCATTCACTGAGTGCCCAATGCAATGTCACATGCCTGTAATCCCAGCAGCTTGGGAGGCTGAGGCAGAAGGATGATGAGTTCAAAGCCAGATTCATCAACTTGGTAAGGCCCTGTCTCTAAATAAAGTATGAAAAGGGATAGAAATGTGTCTCAGTGTTAAACTCCTCTGAATTCAATGCCCAGCACACATGCAAAAAAAAAAAAAAAAACCAAAAAACAAAAGCAAGCATTCACTGAGTGCTATCAGATACCTGGCAACATACTGACCCCATTAATGTATTTATTTACTTGATTCATAAAAAATCCATTTGTCCTAATTACTTATATTATTCACTTTTAACATATGAGAAAATAGCACTGAGAGGTATCATTTCCTGCCCAGTGCCACACAATTAGTAAGGAAAAGAATTGAAATTGAAATCAAGCTTGTCTGTTTCTAGAACTCACATTTCACACCAGCATTCCCTGGAGTTTAATGTACAGATCAGGGAATCATGAAAAAATCTGATCCTGATTCAGTAGGCCTGAGGACCTGAGACTCCACATGTCTGATGATCCCCCAGGTTACAACATACAGCACACTTGGAGTAACACAAATCTACACCACCAAGCTGGGCATGGTGGTGCATGCCTATAATCCCAGTGGCTCTGGAGGCTGAGGCAAGAGAACTATGAATTCAAAGCCAGCCTCAGCAACTTGGAGAGGTCCTAAGCAACTCAGTGAGACCTGTCCCTAAATAAAATATTTAAATTTGGGCTGTGGCTGTGGCTCAGTACTTAAGCACCCTTAGGTTCAACACCTGGACCCCCCAAAAAAACTATTTTAAATTTATTCCAAGAGAACTACTTTTTTGCATTGTCAGATTCCTATGTTCTCATGTATGACTTAAAATGTATCTAAATGTACCTAAAACAGTTTTCAACTATTTCCTAATTCAGTGTATGGCATATTCCATGAGATTTGGTTATTTGAATAATAATGAGAATTTCACCAATAAAATAATCCAACAGTAAAATATGTCCTAGATGATACTCTCAGAATGTTACAGTGCTTGACTCATTAATGTTACAGGTGCCATTTAGTTTATCTAAGACAGAAGATCGACACTTCATTCACTTCAACTTTAAGAACTTGACACTGAATTTAAAGATCAAATCACTTATCATTTTGGATTCTCTTTAAAATGAAACTCTTCTTTTTCCAAACTTTTTTCTCTAGCAATAAATCAGCGAAATATTAACTTTCAGAAACAATAGTGGATAAAAATACTTCAACTTTCAGTCAAACAATAAGTAAAGATAGTTTGCCTTTTAAGAGATGGCCTTTTATTTCTCTACAATACAGCTGTGGCATTTACAGATAGCTTTACTGGATAAAACTGGGTCCTAACTGGCACAAATGTAGTAATCCCCATTTATTTTTACAAGAGGCAATGATTTCTCATTATGGTAGAAGAACTTGCCTAATATCAGTGGCCAATAGATGGAAGAGCTTAGTGTCATTTTACATGAAATATCACTAGAAGACTATATATTACCTTGAATTGAAAGGAATCAATGATTGGTTCAATTGAGCACCTTATTTTTTTTTTAATGCTGGCGATTGAACCCTGGGGTGGTTTACTACTGAGCCACATTCCCAGTCCCTTTTATTTTTGCTGGGGCCACCCTTGAATTTAAGATCCTCCTCAGGGTGCCAAGTCATTGGGTTTATGGGAGCACATCACTGCACCTGGACAATACAACTGCTTTAAAAATTGTTCCCCAAGATTATGAGAGGTTTGTTGGTCATTTGCCTAAAATGGAGAGGGACCCAGAATCTTGAATGTTGTAATCTATGCCTATTTTGACATCTATTTTCAATTTTCAATGTTAAATTTGCATACATGTAACAATTTATCATATAGACCATTCATCCATGTGTCCCCATATTTTCAAAATGTAAATTCATAGGACTCACATTTACTCTTCCCAGTATCCAATTGTCTATATTTATATAGGCTTTAACACATATTTTCACAAGTACATTCTCATGAATATTTATATTTCCCCATATTAATCTTAATTTCCTAACCCCTACCCTATGTAGTACAAAAGTTGATATTACCATTTCCAAACCTGTATATCTAAACTTAATGTGACTTAAATGGATGAACATTAATATGAATTTTGAATTGTATTTTGACTTCTATTTTCAATGTTAAATTTGCATATGTATCACTATATATCATATATAGGATTCATCCTTGAATTCCCATATTTACAAAAGTATATTCATAGGAATAACACTTTAATCTACTCTGTGTCAGCTTTTGTATACTTATATATTTTTCACATATATTTTCAAAAGTACATTCTTATGAATATTCATACTTCCCCATATTAATATTAATCTTCTAAATCTAAGCTTATCTCAAACATAATTTGATATAACATATTACATGTCTGTATATCTACACCTAATTTGACTTAAATCCATATACATGTATATAAATTTTAAAGTGTATATTGTCTTCTCTTTTCAATATTCATGTTAAATTTGCATGCATTACACAGTATATTATATATAGAATTCATCCACGCATCCCCACATTTACAAAATATATGTACATAGAACTCACACTCCATTCTTCCCTGTGTCAGATCCTTTATATATGTATATATATTTTCCTCATGAATATATTCACATGTACATTCTAATAAATACTCATATTTTCCCAAATTAATCTTAATTCTATAACCCTAACCCTACCTCAGTTCAAAATACATTACAATTTACATACCTTTATATCTAAACCTAATGTGACTTAAATCCATGCACACAAATATGAATTTTAAACTGTGTATTGACATTTATTTTCTATTTTCAAAATTAAATTTGAATACATATCAAACATATCATGTATATATAATTCACCCCGGCATCTTCATATTTAAAAAATATATATTCATAGGCCTCACACTTTACTCTTTCCTGTCAGTCCCTCTGTATTTACATATGTTTTCACACATATGTTCACAAGTACATTATTATGAATATTCATATTTCCCCATATTAATCTTAATTCTCTAAACTAACAAAATCAGTACAAAATTTGATATTAACCTTTTCATACCTCTATATCTAAACTTAATGTGATATACATCCTTGTACATGAATACAAATTTTTACATATATTTTGAGTTCTATTTCCAATTTCAATGCCAAATTTGTATACATGTAACAATATATCATAGATAGGATTCATCCATGTATCCTTATATTTTAAAAAATATATTACTAAGACTCAGAATTTAATATTCCCTGTGTTAAATCCTATATATTTTTATGTTTTACCACTTATTTTCACAATTACATTCTTATGAATATTCATATTTCCCCATATTAATATTAATTCTCTAACCCTAATCCTAGCTTAGTACAAAATTTGATATTACCCTTTCCATAACTCTTTATATAAACCTAACTTGACATAAATCCATGTACATGAGTATAAAATTTAAAGCGTATTTTGACATTTACTTTGTATTTTCAAAGTTAAATTATTATATGTATCGCAATATATCACCTATAGGATTCATCTAAGCATTCTCATATTTACAAAGTCTATATTCACAGGCCTCACAATTTACTCTTTCCCATCAGTCCCTGTATATTTACATATGTTTTCACACATATATTCACAAGTGCACTCTTATGAATATTCATATTTCCTCATATTAATCTTAATTCTCTAACTGTATATCAAAACATAAGTTGATATTACATTTTTGATACTCTAAACCTAATTTGACATAAATCTATGTACACAAATGTATTTTAAAGTGGATTTAGACTGATATTTTAAATTTTCAATGGTAAATGTGCATTCATATCACAATATATCATATATAGAATTCATTCAGGCATCCCCATGTTTACAAAATATATATTTATAGGCCTTACACTTCACTCTTTCCTGTGTCAGACCCTGTGTATTTATGTGTCTTTCCACATTTTGTCACAAGCACATTATTTTGAATATTCATATATTCCCATATTAATCCTAATTATCTAACATAACCCTAGCTAGTGCAAAACTTGATATTAGTCTTTTCACATGTCTTTCTCTAAACCTATGGTGACTTGAATCTATGTACACAAATATAAATTTGAAAATGTATTTTGACTTCTATTTTCAATTTTCAATGTTAAATATGCATAAATATCACAATGTGTCATCTACAGGATTTATCCATGTGCCCCAATATTTTCAAAGTGCATATTAATAGGACTCATATTTTGGTCTTCCCTGTGTCTCATCCTCTGTATATCTACATATATATATATATAGATAGATAGATAGATAGATAGATATAGATGTAGATATATAGATATATAGATTTTTTTTAACAAGCACATTATTATGAATATTCATATTTCCCCACATTAATCTTAATTCTCTACCCCTAAACATAGCTCAGTAGAAAGTTTAATATTACCCTTTCAAAACCTCCATACCTAAACATAGGATGACTTAGATGAATGTACACAAATATGAACTTAATGTGTATTTTGACCTTTATTTTCTATTTTCAGTGTTTAATTTGCATACATAACAAAATACATCATATATAAGATTCATTCATGCACTCCTTATTTACAAAATATATATTCATAGGACTCATATTTTACTCTTTTTTGTCATATAATATATATTTTTAATTTTTTTCACACATATTTTTACAAGTACATTCTAATAACTATAACCCTAAACTTTCCTCATATTAACTTTAATTCTCTAACCCTATCTCTAGTTAAATTCAAAACATAATATTACAGTTTCCATACCTCTACATTTAAACCTAATATGATTTAAATCCGTGTACATAAATATGAATTTTAATGTGTATTTTTACTTCTATTTTCAATTTTCAATATTAAATTTGAATACATATCACAATCTATCATATATAGAATTCATTCATGTGTCCCCATATTTACAAAGGTGTATTCATAAGATTCACAATTTACCCTCTGTTAGATCTTGAATATTTTATGATTCCACACATATTTTCACAATTGCATTCTAATAATATTTATAGTTTCCCATATTAATCTTAAAGCTCTAACCTTATCCCTAATGAAAAACATAGATTGAAATTGCCTTTTACATAATGTTATATCTAAATATAATTGACTTAAATTCATGTAGAACAATATAATTTTTATTTTTTTTATTTGTTTTAATTAGTTATACATGACAGTAGAATGCATTTATGCACTTTAATATATCATACATATATGGATATAACTTTTCATTTTTCTGAGTGTACATATTGCAGAGTCATATTGATCATGTAGTCATATACATACAAACAGCAATGATGTCTTTTTCATCCTTCTATCTTTTCTATCCCCATATCCCTTCCTCTTCCCTCCCATCACTTCCCACTACCTATTCTAAGGTAACACTATTTTTCCCTAGTGCCAGCTGCCTTATTGTGAATTAGCATCTGCATATTAGACAAAACATTCAGCCTTTGGTTTTGTGGGATCAGTTTATTTTGTTCAGCATGATATTCTCCAACTCCCACCATTTACTGGCAAATTCCATAATTTTACTCGTCTTTAAAGCTGATAAATATTCCATTGAGTATACATACCACATTTTCTTTATCCATTCATCTATTGAGGGACACCTAAGTTGGTTCCATAGCCTAGCTATTGTGAATTGAGCTGCTATAAACATTGATGTGGCTGCATCACCATAGTATGCTGATTTTAAGTCCTCTGGGTATAAACCAAGGGGTGGGATAGCTGGGTCAAATGGTGGTTCCATTCCCAGTTTTCTGAGGAGTCTGCATACTGCTTTCCATAGAGGTTGCACCACTTTTCAGTCCCACCAGCAATGTATGAGTGTACCTTTTACACCACATCCTAGCCAAAATTTATTGTTGCCTTTATTCTTGATGATTTCCATTCTGATAGGAGTGATATGAAATCTTAGAGTAGTTTTTATTTGCATTTCTCTAATTGCTAGAGATGTTGAACACTTTTTCATATATTTGTTGATCAGTTGTATTTCTTCTGTGAAGTGTCTATTCAGTTCTTTAGCCCATTTATTGATTGGATCACTTGTTTTTCTGGTGTTAAGTTTTTTGAGTTTTTTATATATCCTAGAGATTAATGCTTTATCAGAGGTGCATGTGGTAAAGATTTTCTACCAAAATGTAGACTCTCTCCCCATGCTATTGTTTCCTTTGCTGAGAAGAAGCTTTTTTAATTTGAATCCATCTCACATATTAAATGTGCATAAATATCACATAAATACCAGCTCTGATTTTACTTCTTGTGCTTTAGGAGTCTTATTTAAAAAGTCAGATCCTAGGCCAACGTGGTGAAGATTTGGGCCTATATTTTCTTCTATTTCATTCTTGATTTCTTCTACTATCCATTCATCATTCAATTATTATTTAGTCTCCATTTGTTACAGTAGCTTCTTTTTTTCATTGATTTCTAATTTCTTTTTATCATTGATTTCTAATTTTACTCCATTGTGGTTTGATAGAATGCAGGGTATTATCTCTGTTTTTTTATATTTACTAAGAGTTGCTTTGTGGCATAAGATATGGTCTATTTTAGAGAAGAAGCCATGTACTGTTGAGAAGAAAGTATATTTGCTTGTTGATGGATGAAATATTCTAAAATATGTCTATTAAGTCTAAATTATTAATTGTATTATTTAGTTCTATAGTTTCCTTATTTAGTTTTTATTTGGAAGATCTGTCCAGTAGTGAAAAAGGTGTGTTAATGTCACCCAGTATTATTGTGTAGGGTCTATTTGTCTCTTGAAATTGAGAAGGGTTTGCTGATGTACATAGATGCTCCATTGTTTGGGGCATAAATATTTATAATTGTTAAATCCTGCTTATATATACTCCTCTTAAGACTTATGAAATGTCCTTCTTTTTCTCTTCTGATTAACTTTGGTTTGAATCTACTTTATCTGAAATGAGAATGGAAACCCCTGCTTGTTTATGCAATCCACATGAGTGATAAGTTTTTTCCATTTCTTTCACCTTCAGCCTGTGGATGTCTTTGTCCATGAGGTGAGTCTCTTGAAGACAGCATATTGTTAGGTCTTGCTTTTTAATTCAATCTGCCCATCTGTTTCTTTTGATTGATGAGTTTAGGCTGTTAACATTCAGGGTTTTTATTGAGATGTGATTTGTATTCCCTGTCATTTTTATTTATTTCTGGTTTTTGATTTGTTTTAGTTTCTCATTTGGTTGTGTCACTTTAGTGTAGATTCTCCTGTTGCTGATTTTCACTTTTTTTTTCACTTCATCCTCATGGAATATCTTGTTGAGAATGCTCTGTAGTGTAGGCTTTCTAATTGTGAATTCTTTTAATTTTTGTTTATCATTGAATGCTTTAATTTTATCTTCAAATCTGAAACAATTTTGCTGGATATAAAATTCTTGTTTGGCATCCATTTTCTTTCAGAGCTTGAAATATATTATTCTAGGTCCTCCGAGCTTGAGGGTCTGGGCTGAGAATCAGTTGAGATCCAAATTGGTTTCCCCCATACATAATTTGGTTTTTTTTCTTTCACATTCTTTAAGATTTTATTTTGATTCTGTGAGTTAGTCATTCTCATTTAATGTGTCTTTGTGTGGGTCTGCTGTAATTTTGTACATTTGGGGTCCTATAAGCCTCTCATATTTGATTTTCCATTCCATTCTTTAGGTTTGGAAATTTTTTATATCATTGAAAATTGTGCATTTCTTTGGTTTGTATCTCTGCTCCTTCATCTATTCCAATACCTCTTAAATTTATTCTTTTCATGTTATGCCATAATTCTTGGATGTTTTGTTCATGGTTTCTTACTATCTTCTCTGCATGTTTAACTCTGCTTTCAAGGTTATATATTTTGTCTTCATTGTCTAAGGTTCTGTCTTCCAAGTGGTCTAATCTGTTGGTGATGCTTTCTATTGAATTTATAATTTGGTTTACTGATTCCTACATTTCAAAGGTTTCTAATTTTTTTATGATCTCTAACTCTTTATTGAAATGGTCTTTCATTTCCTGTATTATTTCTTTGATTTTATAGTATTCTTTACTTCATATATCAGTTGAACTATGTACAATCTGAACTCCTTCTTGGACATTTCTTCTACTGTGTTATCAGTGGCTTCTGTTATTGAAACATCTTGGTTTGTCAGGGGCACTTTATCCTCTTGTTTTTTCATGTTGTTGGTGTGTTTTCCCATTTAAAAGTATGGATATAAGGCAGGATAATTTCTACCCCATAGACCTATAGTGTCCCTGAAGGTTTCCAGGGCTTTGCCTTTACTGGTAAGACCAATATCAACAGGACCCAATGAACACAATATATAGCCTTAATATATTAGCTCCCACTAAGGCGTCTACTGCTTTCTTACATTGAAACAAAATGATGAGTTCAGTAACTATCCATAGTACAAACAGAATATTTGTTAAAATGATTTACAATTTTAAATGCTGGATGAGAGAACAAAGGTAGATTAGTATGCAATTTTCATGAGGGAGGAAGAGAAAAGCTAGAAGTAAAAATTCACAGGAAGAGTGGAGGAGGAGCCAACAAAGATTGTCTGTTGGTTGGAGAAAAGTTGGAAAGAAAATAGACAAGAGAGAGGAAAAATATGAACAAAGAGAAAAAAAAATTAAAGACATAAGAATACAACAAAAATGCAAAACACCAATCATATATTATTGTCATACACACACCGATGCATAAAAAATTCTGCTCCAAATATGATAGAAAGATTAGTGAATCGTAAAATAAATATTGCTGGAAAGTCAAACTATCTCTGTCAGTGTTCACAGTTTCTCTGCTCTGTCTCTGACATCTCTTGGCATCACCAAACCCAGACCAGCCCTCACAAACCCAGTCTCTATCCCACCAATCTGGGCTTCAGATACCTCAGGATAGGTCACACTGCAGTCCCAAGATCTCAATGTTGCTCCTACTTACAGAGAGACCACCAGGGATACACTCATGCAAAGGAGCAACCCCTAAATTCAGCAGCAAGACAATGGCCACCAGCACACTCAGCAGGAAGACCACAGGCTCCTCCAAACCTGCAGGCACCTCCACATTGGGCCTGCAGGTCCCAGCTGGAGTCCCCAGACAGAGGCTCTTGTGGTAGTAAACCTTGCTGGCACCCAGTCCTCACGCCCTGGCTGGTGACCCAAAATGGGTGCAGCCACATGCAACCAAACCTGGAGTCTCTCCGGGAGCAGTCCTCTAGGCTGTGGGAGCAAAGGTAGTGGTAGTGGTTGTTGGCAGCAGGCAGTGGGTCAGCAGTAGTGGTGGCTGCACTGGCAGCTACTACTGCAGCTCTGGGGGCAGTGTCTCCAGGCCATCTCTGGGGATCAGCTGTAGTGTCAGCTTCAGTTGCATCCAGGGCAGTGGTTTCTTCTGTAGCAGCAGCACTCAGAAAGAAGACCATTAAGCGACCTCAGGCTGGCCAGTGGAATCAGAGGCAGCAATGGCGGTAGCTGTGCAGGCAGCGGTTGATTGACAGTCAATATAAATTTTGACTTCTATTTTCAATGTTAAATTTGCAAACATATAACAATTTTTCATATATACTATTCATTCATAGGACTCACACTTTAGATTCCCTGTGTCAAATTCTGTATATTATTATATGCTTTAAACATATTTTCACAAGTACATTCTTATGAATATTCATATTTCCCCCTTATAAATCTTAATTCTCTAAAAGTTGACCTAGCTCAGCACAAAATTTGATCTAAACTTTTCAATAAATCTATATTTAAACCTAATTTGAGTTAAATCTATGTTCATAAATATGAATTTTAAATTGTATTTTGACTTTTCTTTCAATTTTCAATGTTAAATTTGCACGTGTAATACTATATATCATATATAGGATTTATCCTTACATCTCCACATTTACAAAAGTATATTCATAGGACACATGCTTATTTTCTCTGTATCAGATTTTATATTCTTATATATGTTTCACACATATTATTAAATGTATATTCCTATGTATATTAATATTTACCCATGTTAATCTTAATTTTCTAATGTTTACCCTAACTACACATTAATCTTAATTCTTTACCTCATGCCATGGTTCATATGAAAATATAATATTACACTTTCCATACTTATATATATAAACCTTAAGTGACTTAAATCTATGTACATGAATATGAATTTTAAAATGTACATTGACATTTGTTTTCTATTTTCACTGTTAATATTGCATACATATCACAATATATCATATATAGGATTCATCATTTCATCCCAAATTTTACAAAAGTATGTTAGATTCACACTTTACTTTTCCCTGTGTCAAATCTTTTTTATGTTTATATATGTCTTCACACATATTTTCATAAGTAGACTCATGAATATAAACATTTCCCCACATAAATGTTAATTATCTAACCATAATCCAAGCTTATTACAAAATTTGATATTACCCTTTCCATAATGCTACATCTAATCTTAATGTGACTAAAATCCCATGTACATGGATATAAATTTGAATGTGTATTTTTTGAATTAAATTATTTATTCTAATTTGTTATACAAGATGATAGAATGCAATTCATTTCATATTATACATATAGAGCACAATTTTTCAAGTCAATGATTGTACACAAAGTATTTTCACATCATTCATGTCTTCATACATGTACTTAGGGTAATGATGTCTAACTCATTCCACTGTCATTCCTACCCTCATGCCCCCTCCCTTACTCTCCTTCCCCTTTGCCCTATCTAAATTCCTCCATTCCTCCCACGCTTCCCACCCCCCATGGACATTATGAGTCAGCATCCTCATATCAAAGAAAACATTCAGCCTTTGGTTTGGGGGGATTGGCTTGCTTCACTTAGCATATTATTCTCCAATACCACCCATTTACCTGCAAATGCCATGATTTTATTCTCTTTTACTGCTAAGTAATATTCCACTGTGTATATATGCCACATTTTTAATCCATTCATCTACTAAGAGGCATCTAGGTTGGTTCCACAGTTTAGCTATTGTGAATTGTGCTGCTATAAACATTGATATGTCTGTGTCCCTATACTATGCTGTTTTTAACTCCTTTGGGCATAAACCAAGGAATGGGAGAGCTGGGTCATATGGTTATTCCATTCCAAGTTTTCCAAGGATCTCCAAACTGCTTTCCATATTGGCTGCACCAATTTGCAGTCCCACCAGCAA
>NW_026000221.1:72623-72809 GCF_001458135.2 Marmota marmota marmota
TTCCCCACATCCTCACCAACACTTATTGTTGTTTGTACTCTTGATAGCTGCCATTCTGACTGGAGTGAGATAAAATTTTGATATATATTTTCTATTTTCAATTTGCATACATATCACAATATATCATATATATTGTGTTTGAGATATATATATATATATATATATATATATATATATATATATATA
>NW_026000221.1:75625-88469 GCF_001458135.2 Marmota marmota marmota
TGATCCTTGACATGGACCTCAAGGAGAGCATGTCCTATTGCATGCGGGTTAGACGCGTCCACTCCCCGCCCCACGAAAAAAGGCGTCGGCTGATATGGTCTCGGATCTGGGGAAGGGCCCTCCTTAAGACTGAGCCATACTATGCAGCCACTTCTGCACAGTGGGATAGGCCCTCTACTCTCGCCTGTATTGTTTTAAGAAAACAGAAAGGGGGAACTGTGGTGAGCCGCTTCTGCCGTTTATGCAAATTATGGTCACCATTACATGATGGCGCTGGCTCCGCTGTGGTCTGTGACAAACAACTCCTTGTTTGGGAGAGTTGGCGCATGACTTTTCATCACTCTATGAGAAAGCTCCACGTGGCTGCTTTGCATTGGGGCTTGAGATGCTTTATTAAGGCTGGGAGGGGCATCCGAGAAAAGGAGAAGAACTATCAGGAGAAGAAGAACTATCAGGGACCTGAATAAAAAAAGTTGCTGAAAGAAGATTCTTGGGTTGCGTCTTTCTTGCGGGCAAGAAGTCGCGCGCAACAACGCAACAATCTTCCTTATGTCAGACCCTTTATATTTACATATTTTCATGCATATTTTCACAAGTACATTTTTATGAATATTCACATTACCCAATATTAATCTTAATCTCTAATCGTAACCCTAGCTCAGTACAAAACATATTACCCTTTCCATAATATGTTCTATACGTAGATAAAATGTGACTTAAATCCATGTACACAAATATAAGATTTAGAGTGTATTTTGACATTTATTTTCTATGTTTACTGTTAAATTTGCAAACATATCACAATATGTTACATATAGGATTTATCCATGTGCCCTCATATTTACAAAATATATATTTGTAGGATTCACATTTTAGTCTTCCCTGTTTCAGATCTTGTATATTTATATGTGTGTTCACATATATTTTTCACAAGTACTTTCTTATGAATATTCATATTTCCCCATATTCATCTTAATCATCGAATCCTAACCCTAGCTCAGAATAAATTTCATATTACCCTTTATATTTAAACCTATTACCTTTATATCTAAACCTAGTGTGCCTTCAATAAATGTACAACAAACATGAATTTTAAAGTCTATTTTTTTAAATATACTTTTTAGTTGTAGGTGGACACAATTCCTTTATTTTATTTTTATGTGGTGCTGAAGATCAAACCCAGTGCCTCACATGTGCTAGGCAAGTGCTCTACTACTGAGCCTCAACCCCAACCCCTTTAAAGTCTATTTTGACATCTCATATGTTTTCAATTTTCAATGTTAAGTTTGTATACATATCAGAATATATAATATATAGGATTCATTCATTTCTCCCCATACTTACAATATTTATATTTATAGGACTCACACTTTACTTTTCCCTGTGTCAGGTCTTTTATATTTATATGTGTTCACACATATTGCCACACATACATTCTTATGAATATTCACATTTTCTCATATTAATCTTTATTCTTTATCCATAACTCTAGCTCATTATAAAATTTAATATTACACTTTCCATCCCTCTATATGTTAACCTAATATGAATTAAATCCTTGAAAACAAATGCAAATTTTAAAGTGTATTTTGACTTGTTTTTGATTTTCAATGTTAAATTTTCACATATAACACAATATATCATATATAGGAATTAAATATGTGTCCCAAATATACAAAATATATATTTATTGGTGGAACTTTTTACTTTTCCTTGTGTCTGATATTCTATATTTATGTAAATTTTCACACATGTTATCATAGTACATTTTTATAAATATTACTATTTCCACATATTAATTTTAATTATCTAACTCTAACCCTGGCTCAGTAGAAAATTTAATATTACTATTCATAGACCTGTATATCTAAACCTAATATGACTTAAATACATCTACACAAATATTGACTTTTAAGTATATTTGATATTTGTTTTCTATTTCCAATATTAAATTTGTATATATATCACAGTATATCATATATAGGATTTATCCATATGTCCAATTTTTATAAAATACATATTCATATGACTCACACTATACTCTTCCTTGTGTCTAATTATCTATATTTATGTTTTCATGAATATTTATATTTTCCCATATTTATCTTAATTCTCTAACCCTCATGCTAGCTCAGTACAAAATTTGATATTACAGTTTCTATATCTCTATATCTAAACTGAATTTGACTTAAACCCATGTACAAGAATATGATTTTTAAAGTTCATTTTGGCATTTATTTTATATTTTAAATGTTAATTTTGCATAAATATCAGAATATATCATATAAAGGATTCATCCATATGTGCCCTTACTTACAAAATATGTATACATATGACTCACATTTTTCTCTTCCCTGTGTCAGATCCTGTATATTTATATTTCTTTTCAAGCATACTTTCATAAGTAGTTTCTTATGAATAGTCATATTTTCCCATATTAACCATACATCTCTAAACTTAACCCTAGCTCTATACAAAATTTTATATTATCCTCTCTATACATCTATATCTGAAAAGAATTTGACTTAAATTTATGTACACAGATATGAATTTGAAGTTTATTTTGACATGTATTTTCTATGTTCAATTTTAAATTTGCATACATAATATATCTTAGATATGATTCTTCCATGCCTCTCCAATTTGAAATACATATATTCATATGACTCAAAATTTACTCTTCCATATGTCAGATTCTATATATATATTTGTACATATTTGTGTGTGAATATTTGTTTTTGTATGAATATTTGTTTTTCTATACAAATATTAATTCTTTTACCCTAACCTTAGCTCAATTCAAAATTTGATATTATCCATCCCATACATTTATATCTACACCTAATGTAACTTAAATCCATGTAAACACACACACACACACACACACATTTTCACATTCTTATGAATATTTATATTTCCCCACATTAATCTTAATTCTCTCACTTCAACCCTAGATATTATCCTTTGCTTACATCTATATATAAACCTAATGTGACCTGAATCCAATATATGAATACAAATTTAACGTGCATTTTGACTTTTATTTTAAATTTTCAATGTTAAGTTTGTATACATATTACAATGTACCATCTGTGGCTTCTCCATGCATCACCATGTTTACAAAAGTAAATTAATTGAGCTATCATTTTTCCCCTGTGTCAGCTCCTGTATATTTATGTGTGTTTTCATGCATATTTTCATAAACACATCTATATGAATATAGTTGTTTCCCCCATATTAATCTTAATTCAAATCTAACCCTAGCTCAGTACAAAATTCAAATTGTTTCCATATTTCTATATCTGAAACTAATGTAACTAAAATCCATGTACACAAATTTAAATTTTAAAGTGAGTTTTGACATATATTTTCTATTTTCAAACTTAAATTTGCATACATATCAAAACAAATCCTATATACGATTTATTCATGCTTTCCTACATTTTCAAAATGTATATTCATAGGACTCACACTTTACTCTTACATATGTCAGATTTTGTATATTTGTATTTGTTTTCACATATATTTTCATAAGTTCCTTCTTATGAATACTTGTTTTCCTACATTAATCTTAATTCTTTCACCCTAGCCTTAGCTCAATTTAAAATTTGAGATTATCCCTTCCATACATTTCGATCTACACCCAATGTGACAAAAATCCATGTACATGAATATCAATTTCAAAGTTTATATGACTTCCATTTTTAATTTTCAGTGTTAAGTTTTCATATATATCACAATATATCATATGTAGGATTCATCCATGAATCTTCATATTTCAAATATGATTTTCAAAATAATATATGTTCATAGAACTAACAATTTAATATTTCATGTGTCATATCCTGTATATATATGTGTGCATGTGTGTGTCTGTTTCTTCATATGTTTTTCCAAGTATATTTATATGAATGTATATATTTCCAAAAATTATTCTTAATTCTGTATCACTAACCCTAGGAGAGCACAAAATTTAAATTTAACATTTCCATACATCTATATCATAAATGAATATGAATTTCAATTTTTATTTGAACATTTATTTTTTATTTTAATTTTTAAATTTGCATACACATTATAGTATATCATATATAGAATTCATCCTGGCATCCCCAATTTACAGAACATATATTTATGGGACTAAGAATTTACTTTTCCCTGCTTCTGATCCTTTATATTTAAATATGTTTTCAAAAATATATCCTTATGTGCCGCAGTCTGGCTGGGCACAATTCAGGAGCCACTTGTCAAAAGAAATGAACTTTATTTTTAGAACACACACACCACACCACACAGCTCCTCAGGAAAAACCCTCAGAGCCCAACTGCCACCACCGGCTTCCCACAAGCCTCTCAACCTCCCCCACTCCTCCTGCTCTTGAGGCTGATGGCTGGGTTGCGTGGGCAGAGCCAAAAAAAAGTCCCCCAGTGAGCAGCTCTGTGGTCTGAAAGGGCAGGGAAACAACCCAATGAGCATCACCGCAGAGGAGCCAATCAGTTGGCAGCTAGAAGTTTGCTGGGGCTGCTGTGAGCCAATCATCAGCTGGCAGCTGGAGGTTTGCTGGCAGCTGGAAGTTTGCTGGGGCCCCTTCGGCTGTGGCTCTCAACACTTATGAATATTGATATTTTTTCATATAAATCTTAATTCTATAATTCTTTTTCTATTGATTTTTTAAAACATACATGACAGTGGAATGCATTATAATTCTTATTACACATATACAGCACAATTTTTCACATCTCATATATAAAGTATTTTCACACCAATTTGTGTCATCATACATGTGCTTTGGATAATAATGTCCATAACATTCCACCATCATTGCTAACCCTCTGCCCCCTCACTTTCCTCCCACCCTTCTACCCTATCTAGAGTCTGTCTATTCCTCCCATGCTCTGCCTCCCTATCCCACTATGAATCAGCCTCCTTATACCAGAGGAAACATTTGGCATTTGTTTTGGGGGGGATTGGCTAAATTCACTTAGCATTAAATTCTCCAACTCCATTCATTTACCTGCAAGTGCCATGATTTTATTCTCTTTAATTGCTGAGTAAAATTTCATTGTGTATATATGCCACATTATTGTTCCATTCATCTACTGAGTAGCATCTAGCTTGGTTCCACAATTTAGCTATTGTGAATTGTGCTGCTATATACATTGATGTGGCTGTATCCCCATAGTATGCTATTTTTAAGTCCTTTGGGTATGGACCAAGGAGAGGGATAGCTGGGTCAAATGGTGGCTCCATTTCCAGATTTTCAAGGAATCTCTGTACTGCTTTCTATATTGGCTGCACCAATTTGTAGTTCCACCAGCAATGTATGAATGTACCTTTTTCTCCACATCCTCACCAGCACTTATTGTGTTTTTTTCTTTATAATAGCTGCCATTCTGAATGAAGTGAAATGGTATCTTAGAGAAGTTTTGATTTGCATTTCTCTGATTGCTAGAGATGATGAACATTTTTTCATATATTTGTTGATTGTTGTATATCCTCTTCTGAGAAGTGTCTGTTCAGGTCCTTGGACAATTTAATGATTGGGTTATTTGGTTTTTTGGTGCTTAGCTTTTTGAGTTCTTTATATACCCTAGAGATTAGTGCTCTGATGTGTGAGGGGTAAAAATTTGCTCCCAGAATGTAGGCTCTCTATTCACCTCACAGATTGTTTCTTTTGCTGAGAAGAAACATTATTCATCCCATTTATTGATTCTTGATTTTAATTCTTGCACCAAAGAAGTCTTATTAAGGAAGCTGGGGCCTAATCCCACCTGATGAATATTAGGGCCTACCTTTTTTTCTATTAGATGCAAAGTCTCTGGTTTAATTCCTGGCTCCTTGAACCATTTTGAGTTGAGTTTTGGCATGGGGTGAGAAATAGGGGTTTGATTTTATTTTGTTGCATATGGATTTCCAGTTTTGTTGAAGAGGGTATCTTTTCTCCAATGCATATTTTTGGCACCTTTGTCTAAAATAAGATAATTGTAATTTTATTGGTTAGTCTCTGTGTCCACTATTCTGTACCATTGGTCTACCAGTCTGTTTTGGTGCCAATACTATGCTATTTTTGTTACTATTGCTCTGTAGTATAGTTTAAGGTCTGGTATAGTGATGACACCTGCTTCACTCTTTCTGCAAAGAATTGCTTTAGCTATTCTGGATCTCTTATTTTTCTAGATGAATTTCATGACTGTTTTTTTCTATTTCTATGAGGAATGCCATTGGGATTTTGATCAGAATTGCATTAAATCTGTATAGTGCTTTTGGAAGTATGGTCATTTTGATAATAATAATTCTGCCTATCCCAGAGCAAGGTAGATCTCTCTGTCTTTTAAGGTCTACTCTGACTTCTTTCTTTAGGGTTCTGTAATTTTCATTATATAGATCTTTCACCTCTTTCATTAAGTTGATTTCCAAGTATTTTTTTGAAGATATTGTAAATGGGGTAGTTTTCCTCATTTCCCTCTCAGAGGATTTGTCACTGACATACAGAAATGCCTTTGATTTATGGGTGTTGATTTTATATCCTGCTACTTTGCTGAATTTATTTACTAGTTCTAGAAGTTTTCTGGTGGAACTTTTTGGGTCCTCTAAGTATATAATCATATTGTCAGCACATAGTGCTAATTTAAGTTCTTCTTTTCCTATACATACAGGAAACAGAGGAGACACAGGTGAATATCACTATAAAGGTGGTATTAACTTTAAGCTTTATTGAGGTGTTATCTGCCTATTTCTCCTGAGTTACTGCTTTTTGCATTTGTAACTGATGGGTATTTTGTGAGGATGTATTTTTTACAGTAGGTATAGTATTCACTGATATTCTTGCCTGCAAAATTATGCTGTGGTGTTTGCCAAATTATATAGTGTTTTATTTCCACCTTTCCTCCTACATTTATTAACTAGTGACTAATTAGTGGAGGGTCTATTCCTTTTTCTTATTTATTTATATCACAACAGACCAAATATTTGCTTAATCTGTAAGTATAAAAATTCTTAAGATTTTAGAGCAGAACTTATTCAAATGCCTTCAAAAAGGTGATATAGAAGGAAGGAAGATAGTGGGCCAGAGGGAGGCAGCATTCTGTGTTACTCCATGATTCAGATCTCACCTAGTCGGAATACTACATCTCTGAAAGTGTTATAAGACCCCTATACAGCTGCAGAAATCACCAGAAAAGACCCCACGCAGGGATCCAGGCCTCCACATTCGAGCAGGATGCCATGCATTTGAGTAGGACTCCTGGCTCCCAATACCCGAAGTCTGAAGTTATAGCCACAAAGGGCTTGGGAGTGCCTTAGCAGAATCACCTATCAACCCATCTGCAGATCTCCAAGACTGCATGCGGCTCCCATGCAGATCACTCAGCTGCAACCTACCCATAGCACAATTCCACCAGACACCCCGGTGCTAAAAGCAGACTGCCTCCATCTTGGCTCAACATTCTCACCATATTAGGGGGGCAGTTCCCAGATCAGATCTCCAGCAGCTAGGTACCAATTTTCGAACCTCCCCCTCTCCCCAGCAGTGGTAACCCAACACAGTAGCTGCCCAACACAGGTGTGCAGCGCCACCCATGGGATTTCCAGTGTGAGAAGTTTCTCAATCGGGAACTGCTAAGGGAGATGAAGATAGGGCTAATGTCTGGAGCCTGACAGAGGGACCAGGAACTGGGAAACCTCCAGGCAAGATAGGAAGATAGTATTGGGTGCTAAAGTCATACAAGCACTCCCATAAAGACTTGTGAGGTGCAGTCTTCCTGCAGGAACTGGCAGTGCCACTCCCAGCTTCCAGGTACCCTGTGCCATGGCCAGCCTTCCCACCCTGGTTACCTCCACCATCCTGGGGCAGAGAAACCAGCTTACAACAGACAACCCCACCTATTGTATGAGAAGAGAAGCAGGAAAGATACAGATCTCTAAAACTAGCAACAACCCTGGTTTCTTCTTTTGAGATTTTTTTTTTTTCCTCTTCGACCCCTCTATCCTCCGGCCCTCACATCCCCAACATATGTAAAACCAAGAATTTTGCATGAAATAGGATTTTGAGGACTGAGTCATCTGAATAACATAACATAGAAGTGTTGTATATGCCCTTTTTTACCTTTTCATTTTTCTTCTTTCACTTTTCTTTCCCCCTCCAAATTTTACTAATTTAACATCCTATATTTTTCTAAATACATGTGTGTTTGTTTTATGTACTCTACTGTCTTCCCACTACTTGTCTACCCTAAATTACTTCCTCTCTATTCTCTTGCTACTAATCCTCTTCATTAGATTTCTCTTTCACACTTCCTAAGACATATTAACTCTATATCCTCACATCCTATCTCCTCAGCATATCGTCCTACACCCCACCCCCAGTTCATTGCCCCCCACCAGAAACTATAAACCTTTTCACAAAACTACTGATTTTACTTTAGATAATAATTGAATCCAACATTTCTGTACATTGAGACTAAACTGTAAACGTCTTAATAACAACAAATTGTTCATAGGTGGTATATTGTTGATATTGGGATATGTTAACATTGTCCTTCCCCACAAAGAAAAGGTCTTGGAACCCTTCAAGAGCACTACAAACCTATAAGGTAAAAACAATAACACTCTAGACCCATAGAGCTGAAAAAGAAGACACATGAGCAACATAAAAAGACAAGGGAAGAAAATGCCCAAAACAAATCAAGACACCACATCATTAGAATCATTGGCAGCCACAGCAGAAGAAATGACAGATAAGGAGTTCAGGATGTACAAGGTTAAAATGTTCTGTGAACTCAAGGAGGATATAAGAGAGCAAATACAGGCAGTGAAAGATCACTTTGACAAGGAGCTACATAAACAAAAGATCACCTCAACAAAAAACAGAAATCCTTGAAATGAAAGAAACAATAAAACAAATTAAGAGCACAAAGGAAAGCATCACCAACAGAGTAGACCACTTGGAAGATAGGACATCAGAAAATGAAGACAAAATATATAATCTTAAAAAGAACATATACCACAGAGTGATAATGGTAAAAAACCATGAGCAGAACATTCAAGAAATATGGGATAGCATAAAAAGACCAAATTTAAGAGTTATTGGGATAGAGGAAGGCATAGAGGTCCAAACCAAAGGAATGAGTAATCTACTCATGAAATAATATCAAAAAACAAATGAACTAGAAATTCAAATTCAAGAAGACTACAGGATGCCAAATGTACAAAATTACAACAGATCCACACCAAGGCACATTATAATAAAAATGTCCAACATACAGAATAAAAAGATAATTTTAAAAGCCACAGGAGAAAGAAAACAGATCACAAGTAGGGGAAAACCAATTAGGATAACAGTAGAATTTTCAACACAAACCCTGAAAGCTAGAAGATCCTGGAACAACATATATCAAGCTCTGAAAGAAAATGGGTGCCAACCAAGAATCTTATATCTAGGAAAATTAAGCTTTAGATTTGAAGATGAAATTAAAACATTCCATTATAAACAAAAGCTAAAAGAATTTATAGCTAGAAAACCAGCACTACAAAACATCCTTGGAAAAATATTCCATGAAGAGGAAATGAAAAATAACAATGAAAATCAGCAGAGGGAGGTAGTATCCTAAAAGAAAAACTAATCAAAGAAGAAAATCAAGCCAAGTTAAAAAACAAAAATAAACAAATATGGTTGGGAATACAAACCATGTCTCAAAAACAACCCTGAATGTTAATGACTTAAACTCATCAATCAAAAGATATAGCCTAGCAGATTGGATTTAAAAAAAAAAAAAAACAATATGCTGCCTCCAGGAGACTCATCTAATAGGAAAAGACATATACAGACTGAAGGTGAAAGGTTGGAAAAAATCATACCCCTCACATGGACTGCGGAAGCAAGCAGGGGTTATTTATATTAAATGAAGTAGACTTCAAGCCAAAGTTAATCAAAAGGGATAAAGATGAACATTACATAATGCTCAAGGGAACCATACACCAACAAGACATAACAATCATAAATTTATAAGCCCCAAACAATGGTGCAGCTATGTTCATCAAACAAACTCTTCTCAAGTTCAAGAACTTGAGATTTTTGACCATAACACAATAATCTTGGGTGACTTTTACACACCTCTCTCTCCACTGGATAGATCTTCCACACAAAAGTTGAATAAGGAAACTATAGAGCTCAATAACACAATCAATAACTTAGACTTAACAGACATATATAGAATATTTCAACCTGCATCAAGCAGATACACTGTCTTCTCAGCAGCACATGGATCCTTCTCAAAATAGACCATATACTATGCCACAGGGCAACTCTTAGCAAATATAAAAATGTAGAGACACTACCATGCATTTTATCAGATCATAATGGAATGAAATTGAAAATCAATGACAAAATAAAAAATAAAAATTACTCCTACACCTGGAGACTAAACAATATGGTACTGAAAGAACAATGGGTTGCACAAGACATCAAGGAGGAGAATAAAAATTCTTAGAGGTAAATGAGAACATACACACAACGTATCAAAATCTCTGGGACACTATGAAAGCAGTACTAAAAGGAAAATTCATTGCATGGAGTTTATTCCTTAAAAGAAGAAAAAGTCAACAAATAAATGACCTCATATTACATCTCAAAGCCCTATAAAAAAGAAGGACAAATCAACAGCAAAAGCAGTAAAAGGCAAGAAATTATTAAAATTAGAGATGAAATCAAAACAAAAGAAACAATTGAAAAAATTGTCAAAATAAAAAGTTGATTCTTTAAAAAATAAAACTGACAGACCCTTAGCTATGCTAATGAACAAAAGGAGAGAGAAAACTCAAACTACCAGCATATGTGATGAAAAAGGTAATATCACAACAGACACCAAAGAAATACAAAAGATAATTCGAAATTATTTTGAAATCTTATACTCCAATAAAATAGAAGACATTGAAGGCATCAACAAATTTCTTAAGTCATATGATTTGCCCAAATTGAGTCAGAAAGATATACACAATTTAAACAGACCAATATCAAGTGATAAAATAGAAGACACCATCAGAAGTCTACCAACCAAGAAAAGCCCAGGAACAGATGGATACACAGCCAAGTTCTACAAGAACTAATACCAATACTCTTTAAAGAAGAACTAATACCAATACTCTTCAATTTATTTCAGGAAATAGAAAAAGAGGCAGTAATTCCAAACTCATTCTATTCTTATCCCCAAACCAGGCAAAGACACATCAAAGAAAGAAAACTTTAGACCAATATCTCTAATGAACATAGATGCAAAAATTCTCAATAAAATTCTGGCAAATCGAATACAAAAACATATAAAAAATATACTGCACCCTGATCAAGTGGGATTCATACCAGGGATGCAAGTTTAGTTCAACATAAGGAAATCAATAAATGTAATTCATCACATCAATAGACTCCAACAAGTATCATATGACCGTCTCAATAGATGCAGAAAGAGTATTTGACAAAGTACAGCACCCCTTCATGCTCAAAACACTAGAAAAACTACGGACAACAGGAACATATCTCAACATCAAAAAAGATACCTATGCTAAGCACCAGGCCAACATCATTCAAAATGGAGAAAAATCAAAGACATTCCCTCTAAAAACTGGAACTAGAAGGGATGCCTTCTTTTACCACTTATATTTAACATAGTTCTTGAAACACTGGCCAGAGCAATTAGAGAGATGAAAAAATTAAAGGGATAATTATAAGAAAAGAAAAGCTTAAAATAGCACTATTTGCTGATGATTTGATTATATACCTAGTAGTAAATTAATTTAGTAAAGTAGCAGGATATAAAATCAACACCCATAAATGAAAGGCATTTCTGAATATCAGTGACAAATCCTCTGAGATAGAAATGAGAAAAATTACCCCACTTAAAATAGCCTCTAAAAAAATACTTTGGAATCAACTTAATGAAAGAGGTGAAAGATCTATACAATGAAAACTACAGAACCCTAAAGAAAGAAATCAAAGAAGACCTTAGAAGATGGAAAGATCTACCTTGCTCTTAGATAGGCAGAATTAATATTATCAAAATGACCATACTACCAAAAGAACTATATAGATTAAGTGCAATTCTAATCAAAATCCCCATGGCATTCCTCATAGAAATAGAAAAAGCCATCATGAAATTCATCTGGAAAAATAAGAGACCCAGAATAGCTAAAGCAATCCTTAGCAGGAAGAGTGAAGCAGGTAGCAACACTATACCAGACCTTAAACTACACTACAGCGCAATAGTAACAAAAATAGCATGGTATTGGCACCAAAACAGACTAGTAGACCGATGGTACAGAATAGTGGTCATAGAGACTAACCCACAAAATTAAAATTACCTTATATTAGACAAAGGTGCCAAAAACTTGCATTGGAGAAAAGATAGCCCCTTCAACAAATGGTGCTGGGAAAACTGTAAATCCACATGCAAAAAAATTAAATTAAACCCTTATCTCTCACCATGCAAAAAATTAAACTCAAAGTGGATCAAGAACCTAGGAATTAAACCAAAGACTCTGCATCTACTAGAAGAAAAAGCAGACCCTCATCTTTATCATGTGGGATTAGGTCCCAACTTCCTTAATAAGACTCCTATAGCACAAGAATTAAAACCAACAATCAATAAATGAGATGGACTCAAATTTAAAAATTTCTTCTCAGCAAAGAAACAATCTGTGACGTGAATAGAGAGCCTACATCTTGGGAGCAATTTTACCCCTCACACATCAGATAGAACACTAATCTCTAGGGTATGTAAAGAACTTAAAAAGCTAAGCACCAAAAAACCAAATAACCCAATCATTAAATTGTCCAAGGACCTGAACCTGTCTCTTA
>NW_026000221.1:99973-103432 GCF_001458135.2 Marmota marmota marmota
CCTATTGGAAAGGCCTGAGTTCAGGGGTTCTGCTTTATTGAAAAGAAATTATCTGGACTGGTGCTACAACTCACTGATATGTGAGGCCTTGCGTTCAAAGTTGAGTACTGAAAAAGGAAGGAAGGAAGGAAATGTTCAAGGAGCAATTTAGTGATGATCATTGATTTGAGAGCAATTCAGTGTGCTTTAAGAAGAGTTCAACTGAAAGTTCTGTTTCATCTCCATGTAACAGAAACTCCAACTAAATACTAAGTGAAACAAGCCTGACACAGAAAAACAAATACCTTCTGAGCTCACTTACATGTAGAATCTAAAAATGATGATTGCCAGAGGCTGCAAGGGAGGAGAAAGAGTTGGCAGATAGTTTGTCAAAAAGTACAAAGTTTCAGTGAGACAAGATAATAGAGATCTATTGTACAGCATGGTGACTACACTTAATGATAATGTATTATATATTGAAAAGAGAGTATCTTAGTTTTGTTCCTGTTGTTGTTGTTGTTGTTGTTTTCTGCCCACAATACTACATGCTGGGTAAGCTATAGAGAAAAGGTTTATTTTGGGTTCATAGTTCTGATCCAAGGTCAAAGGGCCTCATCTGATTATAGCCTTCATGTTGACAAAATCCAGAGGCAGCAACACAATGGTGAGACTCAGACAATAGACCTAGCCAAAATGGCTTTGGACCCACTCTTGAGTGGACCCAAACTTGAAATAACCCATTAACCTGTTCATCCATTAATTGAATGAATTGTTAAATTCATTATTTGGGACACAGTTCTAATTTCTTAAAGGTTCCACCTAGTCTCATATTTTAATAAATAATGAATGGGGATTAAATTTCAGTATGAGTTTCAGAGGGGACAAACCATATTCAAACCATAGCAGAACTTAAATAAAATGAACTGAAATGTTCTCACCACAAAAAAACACTGATAAATGTGTGAGGTGATTGACATGTTAATTTGATTTAGTCACTTCACAGTGTGTATGTGTGTATATATGTATATATATGTATATACATATACATATATATACATATATATCTCACAATGTTCATATATATCAAATATATGCTATAAATATGTACAATTTTGTTAAACATACTTCAGTAAAGCTTAAAAATGAGTCAGGTGTACACAAGTAGACAATAGAATGGTCATTACTAGGGTGGGAGGAGGATGACATGTGGAGAGGTTGATAAGTGGATATAAAATTATAGTTATAAATGACAAATAGTTTCCATTTTGATATGTTATGAAACATAGTGACTATAATTAATAATGAGGTATTGCACACTTAAACATTTGTTAAGAGGATCAATCTCATATTAAGTGTTTTTACCATCAAAAACAAACAACAAAAAAAGGAACACCAGGAAATTTTTGCAGGTGATGGAAAAATTTATCACCTTGATCCTGGTGATGGTAACACAATTGTACACATTCATCCAAACTCACCAAAGCATATCCTTTAATATTAGGCAGTTTTAAAATTTCAAGTATACCTGTTTCAGTCAGCGTTTTTGCCTGCTGTGACTAAATTATCTGACCAGAACAATTTTAGGAGAGGAAAAGTTTATTTGGGGGCTCATAGTTTCAGAGGTCTCAATCTATAGATAGCAGACTACATTCCTCCAGGCTCGAGATGAGGCAGGACATCATGGCTGAAGAGTGTGGCACAGGGAATCAGCTCATATGATGATCAGAAAGCAGAGAGAGAGGTCTCCACTTGCCAGATACAAATATATACCCCAAAGCCACACCCTGTTAGGTTGGTGGTGGTGACTTATTGGCGACTTAGAACAAAGCAGCCCCCACCCCCGGCCCCCCCGCAGGAAAAGAACACCAATCAGATGCCGGAGGAAATGCCTGCCAATCATCAGGATCTCCTGACTAATACCTGTCAATCAGCAGGAAGCCCTGGCCAATCCTGGAGTTCAGCCAACTCCCCTGACCAACTCCAAGGGGGCAAGGGACCCTAGAAACACCTTTTCCTGTCCTGAGCCCTTTCCCTGCTATAAGCCCCATAAAAGTCCAGTCTGGTCGAGCTTCCATGTGGTTTCTCCTCAGACCCTTCCCCTGTCCCCTCTGTGGGTCTGATTGAGTTCCGCCCGGGAGTGATATCTCAATAAAGCCTGTTCAGGAGCCCTTTTAAATCTGCCTTTTTTGGTCGCTGCCTGCCTCGCCTGATCTGACATACCCCACCACTTCAGTTACCACTCAGATAATCCCTATCAGGGAATTAATTCACTGTGGGTTAAGACTCTCACAGTCCAATTATTTCTCCTCTGAACCTTCTTGTATTGTCTCACGTGTGAGCTTTTAGGGGACACCTCACATCCAAACCATAACAATACCTCAGTGAAGCTAGGGAAAGAATAATATCAGCAAGGGTAAACCACATGTAGAACCAAGGAAAGACCAGATAAAGGCTTCTACTTGTGCCTTCCTAGTGCAGCAGTGTAGACAATGTTTGTTTTCCCAGCAACTATGCATGACAGCACACACAGATTATTGTCAACTGAGTAATCTCACCTGAGCCTAGGATTTTACTGGGATGTGGTCAAATAGCTGATTGACCACTGTGTGATTGACCTCCATCCACAGCCCCACCATAGGTCAAGTCAGCACTTCATGGCCCAAGGCCTTCATCATAAATCATGTTGTTAACATAGACTTCCTGGGTGTATCAAGTCCCCAGATAAACAAAGACATTCTTATCAGGAAGTTTATTGGAAGGGTTTGGAGATTACCATCCAGAAAAAAGAAAGGCCTTAATTTGGATGTCCAGGATTTAGATGCTCCAAACCTTTGAGTCAAATCTCTACTAAAAAAGACTTAGGAGTTTTCAATCTGTTGGTCGTCACCCAAAAATGTACAAATTAGCTATAAAATCTTTGGTTATAGGAGGCTAGAATTTTCTTCAAAAACATATTTTAAAGTGTCTTAGACCACAATCTTAAGACTCTTTGTCAAACTACATATCTCTTATTGAGCAAGAAAAATATCAAATCTCTGAATAAAGCATCCTCAAAACCAGTGGAGAAATCCAAAAAGTGTAACCCATATGCCACACCTATAATCACAGATTTTCTCAGAAATATCCATGGCATACCCTCAGGCTGTCAGGCCCCTGTGTTGATACACAGAGGAGAGAATAATGCTAGTTTCTCTCAGTTGCATTGACCTTGGGCAGTGTTTTTTTCCCCTGGAGAGAATCAGTAATGTAGTGAGCAATGTCCAGCATTTCAAAAAATCAAACAAGGAAAACAAGGCAAAATCTCAGAGCATCACACCTGAAAGAGATAAATCCACTTGCACAACTTTTTTCTTGCTTATGTGAGTTTGTATATTGCTGTATATACAGCAATGAGAGTGCATGAATATGTATATGATTTGTATCTGGGGTGTGTATGGTATATACATGAGTGTGTGAGTATATATATATATATATATATAT
>NW_026000221.1:109770-116382 GCF_001458135.2 Marmota marmota marmota
TTCTTCTTCTTCTTCTCCTCCTCCTCCTCCTCCTCCTCCTCCTCCTCCTCCTCCTCCTTCTTCTTCTTCTTCTTTTCTAAAGTTTACTATAAAACCCTCCAGGGAGGATCCCAAGAGGCTTGTGAGATAAGGGTTTGTTGTGGCAATCCCACAGGCCCTGCTAACACTCTTGCCAACCTGACCCCCACAAGGTCAGGCTGGGGCCACAGCCAGAGCTTCCATTCACAAAGTGCTGCCTCTACAAGCAGAAGCAGTAAGTGGCAAGACCAGGATGTGCTATGGGGGACCAGGCATTTTTTAACTATATAATACACTTCCCAAAACATGCAGACCAGATCCTTCAACCCTATCACCCATCTCAATGCCTAAGAAGATAATTTCCCCACTATAGCAGTGCTTTTGTTCAATAACTGAGTCCGTGTAACTTAAATTCAAAGAAATTAAACTTTCAGGTGGAGCAGAAATGACCCCTGAAGAATCCCTGAAAGGAATTGTCAGATCAGGTGAGGAGGGCGGCGATCAAAGGAGGCAGATTTAAAAAGGGCCACCAAAGAGGCTTTATTGAGATATCACTCCCAGGCGGAACTTGATCAGACCCACAGAGGAGACAGGGGAAGGATCTGAGGAGAAACCGCATGGAAGCTCGACCAGACTGGACTTTTATGGGGCTTACAGCAGGAAGGGAAGGACTTGGGACAGGAAAAGGTGTTTTTAGGGTCCCTTGTCTCTTTGGAGTTGGTCAGAGGAATTGGCTGAACTCCAGGATTGGCCAGGGGGTCCTGCTGATAGACAGGCATTAGGAGATCTCGCTGATTGACAGGTGTTTCCCCTGGCACCTGATTGAAGTTCCTTTCCAGAGTGGCTGCTTTCTTCTAAGTCACCACCTACCTAACAGGAATAAATTCCTTGGTACTTAATCATCAATCACTGTCACTTCTCAGCACAAGAGACTAATTAAATCCCAGAGATAAGAAGTCATTTAGGTGATCACATTAGGGCTGATCAGGATAATAGCATTTTACTAATAGATGTACCCTCACGTATCATGCTTTGTGATACGGATAACTATCTAACCTCTGTCTTTATGCTAATAAAATGTAAGCCTTCCTGAAGAAATTTGGCATGTGATAGCCACTAAGAACTCTGTCTTCATTACTTTACCAGTTTGGGCATGTAGCAAATTGGTACAAAATGAAAGTAAGCTCAGCAAGGTCTTTGGCAACCATTATGTGCACAAAATTTCTTAAGAAAGACTATGGAAGGGAAGGAAATCTTGCTTTATGTAATGAAAACATTGTATTCTAATAACAACTCTGACATATAGGACAATCTCAAGGGCTGACTATGTTTATTTAGGAACTACCATTTGCATGTGTAGTGGAATTAAAATGGGACTGTTTCTGGTTCCTTCTGAACTGAGTTGCACACTGAGTGAAAACCAAATACACAGATGCAGAATTTAGGAAGGAAATGGCAGGCAAACTGGTCCTGGTCCCTCTGTTACCAAATATATAGGGAACAGGATGGAGACCGAGGTAGAAGGAGTGGTAAGGTTGTCTTATCAAGCATCTTCACTCCCTAAGGATCCCACCTCCCCAACTCCAAATGGCACTGAATGGAAGAGGGTGTTTTGATTAGTTCCAGGACAAATTTGAAGGGTTTTGTTGTTATTGTGGTTGTGGTTGTTGTTTCTGGACTGAGACTGTGTTTGAAAATTAAAATGTTCATAGCTCAGTTGGGTACTATATAATTTTTTCTATGACTGATGTAACAAAGTAACACAAATTTAGTAGCTTAAAACAATACACATTTTTTTATCTTACAGTCCTACAAATCATATGTCTGACACCCAAGGTGTTGGCTGGGCCATGTTCCTTCTGAAGGCTCTAGGAGAAAATACATTGCTTTGCCTTTTCCTTTCCTTAGCTCACCCATGGCCCTTCTCCTTCTTCAAATCCTTGAATGTCAAGCTGAATCATTCTCACAGCATATCACTCAGGACTGCTCTTCTATCTCCTTCCTGTGATGACATTCACCCAAATAATTCAGAATAATCTCCCTCTTATAAGGTCTGCTGATAAGGATCCCTATTCCATGTGAAACCTTAATTCTCTTTTACCATATTATGAAACACAGTTAAAGGTTCTGGGTATTAGGATGTGGACTTCATTGGGGAGCAATTATTCTGCCCATCGCAGGTACAAAAGAATAAGCACATTTACAACCAGAGGAAAGAGCTAACATTTTTAAGGAATTATGGGAGAATGTAAAATTGTGTTTAACTTTTTCACAAGTAGTGATTGATCATTATACTGCTTCCAAATGCAAAAGAAGCAGACAGACATTCTTTAATGTTGATTGTGCTCTGAAAGATCAAGGATAAAGCACAAGTCACAGAGAAAGCCAGCACTTTTTTGAATGCTTCACAAAAATAACAATACAAGAAGGAATTCCCTGAAGCTAGAAAAACTATCCTAAACCAGCCTCCTTTTAAATATACAGAAAAACTAACTTTTTAGAAAAGTGAGAAACTGAAAAGAAAAATCAAGGTTAAATTCCATGCAGTATTATGAGGAAAAAAAAGAGTGGGATAAAGTTCCTTCACATATGGAAATATGCCCACAAAACAGATCAAACTGTAACTTCTTTCAAAAAGAATTAAAAAGACATTAAGAAATAATGTGGTTCAAAAGAATGATAGCAATCATAAATAGAAAAATTCAGGAACTAATTAGAATAAATGAAAAATTCATTATCACAAATGAAGCCTAAACTAGAAGGAATATAATAATAAATGAGCATAACATTTATGTTCCCCCAAGAAAGGGCTAGAGGTGTAGCTCCCCATATGGTAGAGTGCATGCCTAGCAAGCATCAGGCCCTGGGCTCAATCCTTAGCAACGAAAAAAGTAAAAAAAAAAAAAAAAAAACCTCTAAGAGAAATAGAAGACGAAAAGAAAGAAAAATTTTAAAATTGAGAAATAAGGAAAAAGCCAGAAAAGATTCAAAACAAGGTTAAAAAATACTAATAAAAATTAAATAAAGCCAGGCGTGGTGGTGCATTCCTGTAATCCCAGTGGCTGAGGCAAAAGGATCGTGAGTTCAAAGCCAGCCTCAGCAAAAGCGAGGTGCTAAGCAACTCAGTGGGACCCTGTCTCTAAATAAAATTCAAAATAGGGCTGGGGATGTGGCTCAGTGGTCCAGTGCCCCTAAGTTAATCCCTGGAACACCCCTGTGCCCCCCACCAGTATCCCCCCCAAAAAAGTAGATAAGAAAAACCCACCATATAGATAAAGAAACACAAATTAGGAAACAGAACATATTCTGAAAACCATAATTCAAAAAATTTGTCAAGAGAGATTTTTTAAATTTTTTAAAAAGATTTTTACCTATATTTTTAAAGAGTACACAATAAACTTTAAGTATATTGACCTAGAATAATACCAAGATATACAGTAGTAAAGTTGTTAAATTAAAAAAAAAAAAAAAACTTCATTTGGGCATGTAGGTAAAAAGAACAAGTATTTTCAGAAAGATAAGTACTGCAAATTCTCCTATACATACACACTAAAAAACTAGTTGATCTGAAAGTAGAACAGTGATTACTAGAGATTAGGAAGTGGATGAGGGAAAGGGTGGGGTTGGATTTGTCAATGGACATTGTGTGCATGTATGGAAATATCACTGTGAACCACTTTAATTTGCATAACTAATATGAGTTAATAAAAAAAAGTTGTAGTCAAGAAAAACTGAAGAAGTAGCCATCAATTTTGAGTCATGCTGGGGTCCTGGGTGAGAGATTTAGGAAATCAATGATGACTCCAATACTCTCCAAGCCATAGCTCCATAACTGTTAAAAAAAAATACTCATGACAGTTGTTCAAGATGGTAAGTTATCTTCATCAGCCAAAGCATTACTATTCAGCCATTTGTCATATAACAATATATAGTGATCTTCAAGACAGCCTCCCACTAGAAATATAATTTTTGTACAAAATATTTGTTCATTTGGGACAACAATATCTCTAAAAGTGCCCAGCAGACTTTTTTTCAGTAGAATCTAAAGAAATATCTACTAAAATTTTATTCATTCATGTAAAAAATAACTCCTGAATCCCTAGCATTTGCCTGGCACTATGCTGAGCACTGGGGAGGCTATGGCAAACAGGACAAAGAGGTCAATCTCAGCCTTTGTGACATCCACAGCCTAGTCTAGGAAAAACTGATATGCAAAATACAACCTAGTAAACATTTCAGCCAAGTCTAAACATACAAAATACTGCAGAGTGTAGGACACTTGCCAGAGTAGTCCAAACATTTCTCAATCTTAAATACCTATCACTGAGCAATGTGTCTCCCAGAGGGCTTTCCCAAATAAGGGACTTTCCCAAAATAAGGGACTTTCTATGCTAACACATAAACAATCAGCCTAGAACCAACCAAGATGTTTGCTCACCCTGGCTTCTGTCACGATGTTCACCCTATATGTTCCCCACATTGTTTTCTTCCCCTTCTTCCAAATGTCCCCTGCCCAAGATGGATCCTCAACACAGCCAAAACTGTCTTTCTTTCAGTTCTCTCCCACCTCTGCTGGGTGAGATTTGTCTCATATATCAGGCTTGACCTACATCCCAGTTTAGTCAAACTTTCCCTACCTATGATTTGCCTCCTTTTTCTCCTTACTGTTACATAGTAGGTAACAATGAGCAGTGAAATGCATAGCAAGGTCAAAAGTGTTCTTCAAATTACTTTAGTATCTTCTTTAAATTACTTTCAAAGTGGAAAAGAAAGCAAATGGTGGCAGTTAGTCTGTAGAAAATAAATAAATATAAAGAAGCTATTTGGAAAACTCATCAAGAGAAAAGGATTAATGGAATTAACTCTTGACAGAGTTCATGGAGATTGATGTGAAGCCAGAAATTATGGCTATATTTTGGCTTCATTTCTCTGGAAAGGAAGGCTTCTTTAATAGCACAGGTGCACTAAGGAAATTCTGACCAGCTACTGACCCAGTGCCCACATTAGCATGGGATTGACTTGTAAATGAAGCCCCCCTAAAAAGATTGGCCACCAAGACAGTTCTGGAGAGGACCAACTACTGTCAAAAAGTCCACTGCCCCATGGGAAGGAGGACTTGAACACCTGATTGGTGAAGGTTGCTGGTAAACACCAAACAGTAAAAAATTAGGAGACAACGTTGTCTCCTTTGTCTTTCTCTTCTCAGAGAGGCCCACTCTCTCTCTATCTCTTGAGAATGCTCTTTGCTTGAGCCTTACTTCATTTTTACTTAACTTTCACCTCACTTCTACTTAATAAAGTCCTCTTGCATGGCTTTTGGTGTCTGACTTTAAATCTTCTTTCAAAGTGGAAAAGAAAGCAAAGAACCAAGGTTTGGAGTTTCAGCTCCCTGCTTTCCTGTGACACATACCACTCATGATTAAAAGGTGACAGTACTGCGGAAGAAATAAAGCAGACCAGAGGTGAGAGGTAAGGTAAGTGAGAAGGCAACACTTGAGCAAGGGATTTAGGAGGCGAGGGCTGGTGGGAAGACCATTTTAGGACACAGAGAACAGCCAGAGCAAAAGTTCAGTGATCTGCAGGAGGCCAGTGTGATTGAAGCAGAATGGAAGATCAGGAGCAGAGCCAAGTTGGGGCTTGGAGGACCCGGTAGGCCCAGAACTTTTCCTCTGATTGAACAAGGAAGCAAGGGGGATAGGAGTGGAGGGAAACCAGGAGATTGGAACTTTGTTCTATTTGAAAATGATCCCTATAGCAGCCCTGAGGCTTAAACTTTATTCTGGCCCCAACGGGGCAGACAGCCCCTACCCATGGTCAGTGACAAAGAATTGAGGAAAGCTGCTGCCATGAGGCAGCTACATGCCTAAGGAGGAAAAATACCAGGATGGCATCCACAACACACCTCCACCATACATGCCTTCACCACATTCACGTCTCCACCACTTGCACATCTCTACCACATACCAGCACCCCTCTGCCATGGCCCTCCAAATTTCCACTTCACCAAAAATTGCAACAACCCAGTGCTCCCTGTTCCCTGCCTTCTTTTATTTTTCTACTTGGCAAAGTTACCATCCAACGGATAACAGGTTCTTTACTCTTGTTTGGTCTTCATTCACACTGTAAGTCCACAAAGCCGCCATGTTTGTCTACTTTGTTTACTGTGGTGAGCCGTTCTAATTAGACCGTGGCCGCCATTAGAAGATGGCGCCGGCTTCCACTGTGGCCTGTGATAAACAACTCCTAATATGGAGAATTGGCACACAATCCCTTCCCACCCTATGAGAAAGGTCCACGTGGCAGCTTTGCATTGGGGCTTGAGATGCTTTATTAAGGCTGGGAGGGGCATCCGAGGGGAAGAAGAAGAACTATCAAGGGCCTGAATAAACTGCTGAAAGAAGAATCCTGTGTCGTGTTTTCCCTTGCCGGCGAGGGGTCGCGACAATTGGTGGCCCGGACGGGGAATTATATTCCTCGAACCCAGGATCCAGAACTTTCAGCAGTCAGGGTGGTGCACCGGTAAATTCCCAGGTAAAGTGGGAATCCGCAAGCTAATAGCGGGGCGCTCCCCTGTAAAAGGAAGAGAGCGGGAAA
>NW_026000221.1:118657-159994 GCF_001458135.2 Marmota marmota marmota
CTGTGGTGAGCCGTTCTAATTAGACCGTGGCCGCCATTAGAAGATGGTGCTGGCTTCCACTGTGGCCTGTGATAAACAACTCCTAATATGGAGAATTGGCACGCAATCCCTTCCCACCCTATGAGAAAGGTCCACGTGGCAGCTTAGGATTGGTATGCGGGAGGCTTTATTAGGCTGTGCTTGGGCGCTCGGCGACGGGTCACTAGAAGATGATACATGAATCAAGGCCTGAATAAACTGCTGAAAGAAGAATCCTGTGTCGTGTTTTCCCTTGCCGGCGAGGGGTCGCGACAGTTTACCACAGGGCTTTGATGGCTCCACTGGCATGCAGGCGTATTTCTAAGTAACAGAAGGAGTGAGTGTGAATGAGGGATCAATTGAATGTTCAAGATCATTCCAAACACCTATTTAATGTAAGCTAATAGGGACCACTTGGGGGCAGGAATTTATTCCATCTTTTTCTTTTTAGTCATTTGATAAACACTAATTGACCCTGTGTCTCCAAGTCTGGGAAGTAGGCAGCGTACATTTTCTTCTCCATTCCTTTCTGTTCTTCAGTTGAACCTCATTTTAAATGAAATCTAAAATAGCACAAGGGGCTGGCATTTTGTTGACAATTTGCTTAACTGTAATGAAGGAGTGAGGAAGGGAAGGAGGGAGTAAGTCCAGAAAAGAGGGCATAACCTCCTTCAATTCTGTTTCCAGCACCCCAAACCCAAGGATGAGAACTTTTTTGCATTCCCTTTGTTAATCAGTCCTTTGACCTATTCCAGAGGAAGGTATCTGAGGCCAGGTGAAAAGACTAGATCCCAAGATGGAAAAATTATTATCTTTCTAATAACCCTGAGGAGTGTGAGTCACTCTGTTATCTCTTACTTCTTATTCCTCTCCTCCCAGCACCTGTCCAGACAAGGAAGCATATACTGATGTTATCTCCAAAAGGAGCCCACAAAGAGGGCTCTGGGGCTTCTAAGAACCCAAGGGAAGAAGGTCTCTGGGACCAACTGGTCCTCCCACTCACCTGTCTGATTGCATTGTCTCTCTACAGACTGTCTCCCAAGTGAACCCTGGCACTCCCCACCTGCAGCTTTCTGAGAATGCCTTTATTGGCAGAGGGCCTTTGGAGAGAAATAGCAACCTGCTTCCTGCTTCATGGAAACAGAATTGTGGGTGGTACAACCTCATTGTCAAAGAGGCTCAAGGAGTGATAGCACAAATGCCCCAAGCACAGGTAGGTGGAAAACCAAAGGTGCACCTGGAGAAAAAACTGCAAGAGCCACAGCTGCAGCAGGCAGGCAGGGAGACAGGGCCAGGAGAGCCTCAGCTCATAATAAGCTCTCTCATAATAAGCAATTTCTAGCAGATCACACCCAAGGTTAGTGACACAAGAATGGGAACAGGAGAGGTCTGCCAAGGCAGCACACCTCTCCCACCATCTCATCACCATCCTCAGAAGCTTCTCTCCCTCTCTCTCTCTCTCCCTCCCTCCCTCCATCCCTCCCTCCTCAAGGACAGCTATTATCCCTTGGTTCTCTCCTCCCTTCCTTTTTCTTCTTCACCCTGACTTCTGAGATTTGCAATCAACAAATTTGCTGACTTACTAATCCAAAATAGGATTTGAATATGCATCAATGAATGAATGGGAAAACAATGTGGCATATACATACCCTGGGCTATGATTCAGCCTTAGAAGGAATATCCTGTTCACATGCTCCAACATGCATGGACCATTAAGCTAAAAGAAATAAGGAAGTCGAAAAAAGACAATAATTGTGTTGTTATAGTTAAAGCTTCATCCCAGGATTTCATAAACTGACTTCCAGACCACTCATGTATAATCCAATCAAGCCTTTATTGAAGCACACTGGTGGCAGCTGACCAGAACATAAAGCTGTTCCCCTGATCAGCCCCAAACAATTGCAAGGGTGCTCCTTATAAGCCTGAAAACCACAAAAGGGATGTTCAGGGGGTCTAGCCAATGCAAGCAAGCCAGGTTACAGAAGCAGGACAGTGCAGTCAAGCAGAGGGAAGCCTAACCAATCACAGTTAGCCCAGTCACCCCAGTTACAGAAATAGAGCCCCGTTACCCTAGTTACAGAAAAAATACCCCATTAGGTACTTTTGTGTTCTTAAATGTTTCTATAGCAAAAGGAAAAGAACATTTTGCCCCAGTCATGACTCTTCTACTTGGCATGGTTGTTTTACAGGATGAAGTCATAAAACAAAATGGAGTCACATTTGCTCCTACTATCACAGTGTGATTCCACTTATAAGAAATTTAGAAAGCAGAATGGTGGTTTCCAGGAACTGGGAGGACAAGAAAATGGGGTATTGTTGCTTAATGGGTATAATTTCAGGTTGAGGCGATTGAAAAGTTAGCAGATAACTAACTTTAAATAGGAGATAGTTAAAAGTTAGGTAGGAGATAGTGCTGGTGGATACCCAACAATGTGAATGTACTCAATTCCATTGACCTGCATGCTTAAAAGTGGTTCAAACGGTAAACTTGACCTTATGTATATTTTATCACCATAAACATATTTTCGAGGCAGAGGCAAGTTCCTGCAGGTTATCTCATTCCTCCCTTACCTTCATAATTCAGTCTCAGCTCCACAGGAGGAACAGATGTGTTGAGGAGTCAGAGGTCATGCAAAGAATTTTCACTAACATTGCTCTATCTCAACTGCTGCCACACAAAGTGAGTAGTGTTGATGAGAAGACTGATGCTCAGGCAGATCAAAGGGCTTAACCAAGGTCACACTACTGGCTAAAATCAAACCAAAGTCACTTACAGACTCCAGAGTTTCACCTCCATGCAGGGCTTGTGCACTTTCAATTCATAGTTACAACCCCTCTATAGATTCATCCTGTTAGCAGCTGCAAGAGAAGGCAGGCCTTGGAACTCAGTATCATTGGTTCAAACTGATGTAAAGCAAGGGAAATTTAGCATCAGGATGTCTGCAAAAGATGAATAGGATCCCTGAGAAGGAAATGCCTTAGTTCATGTTCCAAAGTCCTGCTCCTGAGCCTCTGGGACTTAGGCAATGTGCTTCCCCCACTTAGCATCAGTTGACTGTCAGGGAGGTCAGATTCTGAGAAGCTCCTTTCCAGGGCCTACAGCTACCAACTGTCCTGATGCTGTTGCCTCCCTATGTGCACAGCACTTCAGTCTCTGAGTCCCTCATCATATGTATCCAAAATAGGATTTGAATATTCATCAATAAATGAATGGGGAAACAATGTGGTATATACATATACTGGGCTATGGTTTAGCCTTAGGGAAGTTCAGAGTATGCCTGAGAAACAGCTTTGTTAGGGCCACAGCTGCTATTAATAGGCAAGCAGGAAGACAGGGCAGGGAGAGCCTCAGGCCCCAGTTATTTGGAGATTTGGGAATCAGTGAAAACAAAATATACCTCAGCAAATAACATGATGCCCACCTACATTAGGGAGAGTGATCTACTTTACTGGACCACCAATCCAAATATTAATCTCATCTGGAAATACCTTCTGTCCTCCTTGTGAGGAATAGGAAACACCACTTATATTACCATGGCTTTGACATGACAGAGACATCATTCTCTGTTTAAGAATGATGCATTAAATCAGATATAACCAGATGGATTTAAGTAACTAAAGTTGACTTTATGGAGCTAATGCTTGCAAAGCACTCTTGGAAAGAACAGTCTGGGACCTGCTTAACAGAGGTTCCAGAATTATAGGTAAGTTCATTTCCTGGCAGGCCCTGAAACCCCAAGATACTAGAGAGATTTTGAGAAGAGAGGAATTCACACAAATCTACAGGTATTATAGATGAACTCTAATCCTAGGGTCAAGTGGCTCTGAAAAATCTGATCTGATATTCCTTATGAAAAACTCCAGCAAAGCAAACTTAAAAGGGCCTATGCAGTTAAGAACCATTCTTGCTGTACTTATGAAAATAATCATGCCAAATATAATGACACTACTTATTTTGTAAATAAGAATAACCTTCCTTTGGGCTGGGATTGTGGCTCAGTGGCAGAGCATTGCCTAGCATGTGTGAGGCACTGGGTTTGATTTTATCACCACATATAAATAAATAAGTCCTATCAATAATTAATAAAAAAAATTTAAAACAATAACCTTATTTTGGTTATATTTCATCAAAAATGTAGATAACTACAAACAAAAATTGTATATTTCAATGGGAAAATATAGCTCTCCCTGCATGGATCCTATATACATCTGACTTCCTTCAATATCTGGCTGTTGTTCTCCAAACTAACATTTCTAGTTTTTCTCCTACCCTCTCTTGACTTGGAGTCACTAAAACTATTCTTTTCACAAAGCCCTGAAAGTTGAAGCTGTAGATTACTTGATTTAAACTTCAAATAAATAACCCCAACACATCTTTTGTGCCTACTCCCATTGGGACACAGAAAATTAATCAGAGCATCCAATGCCATTATCAAAGACATTTAAACTGCAAATCAGGAAAGCCATCAACTTACTGATACCTGCACTCCACCATCTAAAAATGCCTCAAGCTTGATATTTAGAATTCTCAACTGACTGCCCTCTGTATTCACCAACTGATTTTTCTTTTTATTATCATAGAAATCCCCCCTTTCTTAGTACATGACTGCTCACACCATCCATCAAATACACTCCAATGGAAAGGGACTTACGTTATTTAAAGGAAAGGAGTCAAGAAGAGGAGCTCCCAAGTCTTGAACAAAGACTGAACTGAAGACTCTCCTTGGTTCACACTTGAGTCAGACTTCTCTGAGTCCTCTTTTTGATAGGTCTCTGAACTTGAGCTCTGTCCTTGGCTCCCTTAGTCCAATTTAGCAAGAATCTAGCTAAATCAGCATACCAAAAGGCCCACACTTGATATCTGATCAAATTCTTTTTTAATTTTTTTTAGTATACATGAAAATAGAGTATATTCTGACATACTTATACAAACATAGAGTACATCTTATTCTGATTAGAATATCAGTCCTGTGGTTGTACATGATGTGGTGTAGTTTTATATATACATAGGAAAGTTAAGTCAGATCCATTCCATTGTCTTTCCTATTCCTGTCTCATCTACCTTCTCTTCAACCACTTTGTCTAATCTATTAAACTTCTATTTCTCCCTTCCCCACCTTGTTGTATGTTAGCATCCACATATCAGAGACAACATTCTACCTTTGGTTTGGGGCTTATATCACTTACCATGATAGTCTCCAGATCCATCCATTTTCAGGCAAATGTCATAATTTAATTTTTTTGTGTGTGTGGTTGAGTAATATTCCATTGTGTATATATACCATATTTTCTCTATCCATTCATCTGTTTAAGGATGCCTACATTGTGTTCCATAGCTTCGTTATTGTGAATTGAGCTGCTATAAACATTGATGTGGCCACATCACCATAATATGCTGTTTTTAAGTCCTTTGGGTATATACTGAGGCGTGGGATAACTTGGTCAAAGTGGTGGTTCCATTCCAAGTTTTCTGAAGAATCTCCATACTATTTCCAAAGTGGTTGCATCAATTTGTAGTCCCTCCAGCAATGTATGAGTGTACTGTTTTCTCCACATGGTCACCACCACTTATTGTTACTTGTATTCTTTATTGTTCCCATTTTGAATGGAATCAGATCATATATCTCTGTATAGTTTTAATTTGCATTTCTCTGATTGTAAGAGACATGGAACATTTTTTCATATATTTGTTGGTCGTTCATATTTCTTCTTCTGTGAAGTACCTGTTCAGTTCCTTTACCCATTTAGTAATTAAGTTATTTGGGGTGTTTTGGTGTTAAGTTTTCTGAGTTTTTTTAATATCCTGGAGATTAATGCTATATCTGAAGTGCATGTGGAAAAGAGTTTCTCCCATTCTGTGAAGGTGTTCCTAGTCCCTTCATTATCGATGGTCACTGGGCTACCTTGTCACGGGAGGTAGAGATGCAGAATCAACACACACACAGACTCTGGGAGCTGGTGAGAGAACTGGCTGGAGACCTGCCTCAGGTCATCATCCAGTAGCTCAGTTTATTTTTGGAATGCACACAACGGTTATAGGGTTTGAGTGGGGCGTGCCTGTCGATCATACATCAGCAAGACAATATCCATAAGCCAATCATCTTCTGCCTAATGTAACCACACTATGAGGAAACTCTAAATATTGCTGTTGTGGCAGAAAGCAATCTGGAAGGGTCTTTAGCCCTTACTGAGTCAGGGGTTTCATGCCCTGAAGTCCCTGACTCTCAGTTTCTTGGCTGGGCAGTTTGGTAATGCTAACCACAAGTGCTGAGGATGTGGTTTCACCCCATCCTGCAGGCCCTCCTGTCAGGCCTGAAGGAAGGTGGATATTTCAGGCACTTCCAAGCTGCTAGTAGCTGGTAGCTGAGACTGAAACTTATTCCAACAATTCTGTAGGCTCCCTCTTCACATTCTTGATTGTTTCCTTTGCTGTGAAGAAGCTTTTTAGTTTGATACCATCCCATTTAATGATTGTAGATTTTACTTCTTGCACTTTAGGAGTCTTGTTGAGGAAGTTGGTTCCTAAGCTAACATGATAGAGTGTTGGGCCTACTCTTTTTTTTCTGGTAGATGCAGGGCTTATGGTCTAATGGCTAGGTCTTTGATCCACTTTCAGTTTTTTGGAGGATGAGAGATATCATTCTGCTACAAAGGAATTTCCAGTTTTCCCAACACCATTTGTTAAAGAGGCTATCCAATGTATATTTTTGACACTTTTGTCTAGTATGGGATAACTGTATTTATGTGGGTTTGTCTTTGTGCCTTATATTCTGTTCCATTGTTCTACATGTCTGTTTTGGTTCCAATACCATGCTATTTTTGTTACTATTGGTCTGTAGAATAATTTAAGTCTGGTATTGTGATGCCTCCAGCTTCACTTTTCTTGCTAAGGATTGCTCTGGCTACTCTGGGCCTCTTATTTTTCCAAATGAATTTCATGACTGCTTTTTCTATTTCTATAAATAATGTCATTGGGATTTTAATAGGAATTGCATTAAAGTGTATAGCACTTTTGGTATTATGGCCATTTTGATAATATTAATTCTGCCTATTTGAGAACATGGGAGATCTTTCCATCTTCTAAGATCTTCAATTTCTTTCTTTAGTGTTTAGTAGTTTTCCTTATAGAGATCTTTCACCTCTTTTGTTAGATTTATTCCCAACTATTTTATTTTTGAGGCTATTGTGAATGGGATAGTTTTCCTAATTTTTGGCTGATTTATCATTGGTGTATAGGAACACAATTGATTTATGGGTGTTAATTTTATATCCTGCTACTTTGCTGAATTCGTTCATGAGCTCTAAAAGTTTTCTGGTGGAATTTTTTGGGTCTTCTAAATATATGATCATGTCATAGGCAAATAGGGATACTTTAGCTCTTCTTTTCCTAATGTGTCCCTTTAATTTCTTTCTTTTGCATAACTTCTCTGGCTAGGGTTTCAAGGACCATGTTGAATACAAGTAGTGAAAGGGGGCATCCCTGTTTTGTTCCTGTTTTTAGAGAGAATGCTTCCATTTTTTTCTATTTAGAGTAATGTTGGCCTTGGGTTTGTTATATATAGCTTTTATGATGTTGAGTTATGTTTCTACTCTCCCTAGATTTTTTAATATTTTAAACATGAATGCATACTGTATTTTGTCAAATGCTTTCTCTATGTGTGTTGAGATAATCATGTGGTTCTTATCTTTAAGTCTATTTATCTGCTGTGTTAAATTTATTGATTTTCATATGTTGAACCAGCCTTTCATCCTAGTACCAAAAAAGAAAATTTATGTGTGTGTGTGTATTTTAATAAAATAAATAAGAATGTTGAAGGACAAAAAGTCACTGCTTCCAACACCCTACCCACCACTAGAGAGCAATACTATGTCCCAGATGGACAGATGGGATGAAAGGGTAGAAGAGACAGACCTCCAGACAGCAGCCAGAAGACACATGGCCAGGGCAGAGCAGGCTGTTGCTATGAGCACCACTAACAGCAGCAGAACCTCTAGTGTGTTCTCTCATCCTCCCAGAGGACACCTAAAGACTTCTGGTCATGCTAGAACTTTCTCTCCATGTGTAGCTCTAGAAAGAAGGAAGACCAGGTTTAAAGGTGCAGAGAGGAGACATGGATGAGACCATACCAGGTCACTCAAGTCCACTTCCGTTAGGATGCTGGGAAACAGCACCCAGTAGCTGAGTCACAGAGAAGGTGGGAGGTAGAAACTGAGCGTAGGCACACATCTACTCAGGCCCAAGCTATCTGATCCTGATGAGCCAAAGATTGGTCCACTCTCTTGAACCAGGCCACGTATTGCATCAGGATGAGAACATCTTCCTGGATGTCTGGTACAGAGGCACTGGCATTTGGTTTGGATTAACAGCACAATCTAAATCCTACCCCCTTCCTTTCTCTTCCCCAAAAAATTCTCTGGTGGGACCTGTCAGCAAAGATCTAGAAATCAGGGGAGAGATCAGAAAACTCAACTGCATGAAGATCCAGACCATAGGTTGATTATGAGGAGCACAACAGGAAAGTCCTTATCCAGGACTCTGATCTCCACCTACCCTCCCAGACACCCATGACTTGGCTCAAGCCCTGGCTTTGTAGACATGGGTGCTACAGGCCCCAGGCAAGCTCCCAGGTGTCTCAATCCCTATATTTTGTCACAGCACAAACTTTTAGGATAAACATACAGAGACTCTTTCCTTTCCTCTAGTGACCTTTCCTCTAATTGTCCTGCCTTCCCAGAAGGAGGTATGTGTGCCTGAGGTCCAGTCCTTCTCCACCTGGACCAGGACCCCCATTGGCCACATCATCCATAGAGCTGTTTTCTTGGTGAGGAATCAGACAGGGTGCCAGTGAGAAAGGATGGCATGAGGATTGGGGTGGAGGAATCCCCCACTTCTGTGATCCAAGGAGGGTCCCTTCTCTCTGTCTCTTGTCATTTCATCTTCTCATAAAGGTAAGGTGGTCCTAGAGTAACCCAGAGAAGAAGGGTGTATGTGTGTGGGGAGGAGGTGTGGTCTGGAAGTGTAAGTTGTGTCTGCCCCACTATGTTTTATGGGTAGCAATCTGTTCTCCTGGGTCCCTGTTCTCTCTTCCTTCATGAAGCATGCCCTGCATGCTTCACCCCCACTCCCACCTCCTTTAAGTTTTTTGAGGTCCCCTACTGTTCTTGCAGTAGAAAGTGGGTAGAGTCCTCAAGTGGAGAGGCAAAGGCAGTGGCCGTGTACTTGGGGCCCCGTGACCCACATAGTCCCATTGTTGGGCCTCACTTCAAACACTTGATACCTCTGTGGAGGGCAGGGCAGGGCAGCAGTGCCAAAAGGAAGGAGCCAGGGCAAGGATTAGTGACAATCTCTTTTTTCTGTATATGATGCAGAGGAACATGAGAAGACAGGGCTCTCAGTGATTCTCACCTACCCCAAGGAGTGGCTGTGGAGGAGACAGACAAGGTACACAAAGAGGAAGGCAAGCTGGGGGCTAATGGCAGGTCCTCAAAGGGCTGCCAGGCAGGGAACTTGCTTGAGGTCTCCCCCTTTACTGACTCAGTACCCTGCTCCTTCCTGCTCCTGCATCCTTCCTCTCCTCCTCCCATTCTCTTCCCACCTCCACCAGTTCTCCTACAATAAACAGATACACCCATGGGGATGACTTTGGGGAGATCAGAGTCCTCAAGAGAGTTCCCTTCTCCACATTCTTTTGCCTCCCATCAGAGTACAAGAAAGTCAGGCTGCCCTAAGACAAGCCTCCTTGGGCAGGCTCCCAAAACAGGCTCCCCCAGGACAATCTCTCCTAGACAGGCCCCCTAGGACAGGCCCCCCAGAACAGGATCTCCTAGGACAAGGCCACCAGGATAAGATTTTTCCAAAACAGGACCCCTAGGATAGGGTCCCCCAGGACAGGCTCCCAGCCACATGCCAGTGGTCTGGTCAGGCCCTCCCTTGGACAACACTTCCACATCCAGCCTTTCTCCAGGCCCTGAGTGGATTGGAAGAACAGAGGCTTGACTGGGCCAGGCCCCGAGTGGACTCACCTCCACCAACACACCAGTGACTGGGAGAGCCAGCAGCACTAGCATACATAGCTAGTGCCCCTCAGTCAAAACACAGGTCCTCAGGACACACTTGTAGCAGCCATTTCCCACCTTCCTGAGGGGTGCCTTCCTGAGGAAGCTCCATCCCGGCAGCCCACTCTTAAAAGCTGACCTGCTCACTGAGCCTTAATGTGTGCTTGTGCGTCAGGCTGTGTTGCAACCTCAGCACCAGAGGTTGAATAAGATGTTTGACTTATTTCTTCTGGTTCTGTGGCCCTGCCAGAGTCCCCACCATCCCACCCCACTCCCAGTGTTTGACACATCCTCAGAAGCCAGGAAGAGCCAAAAGGAAGCTCATGTGTGTCTCATTTCTGACACACACTTGTGATGTGATTTGGGCCATCTTAGCAAGTTCCCCATTCCTGTAAGTCTTATTTCCTCATCAAGAAACAACAGTAATAAGAGGACCTGCTTCCAGGTGTGTGGGATGTGGGGTGAGTAAAATCATCAGAGCGGGAATAGCAAGAGTGAGGTCAAACTTCCATCCCAGGCCCTGGCCACAAAAAAACAGCCCCCACAAAGGAATGGAGTTTCCCCAGCAATTTAATATTGGATTTTAAAAATAAATAAATAAATAAACAAACAAACTAAAAAAGAACTTTGTAGACTTTCATCTATAGGAGTTTAGCCATGTTTTACTTAGAATTCCACCTATCAGTGCTTAGGGCTTCTCAGGCCTTAATCAGTTCCTAGAAGCAAGGTAGGCAAGGCACAGCCCAAGAAGGCTCTCAACAGATGTGAGCCCAAATCCCCAGCAGCCTCTGACTCCTTGGCCTCTGGCTCCCCCTTTTGCTCTGGGATCCACCGTCCTGCCCAGCTCCCTGCCCACTTTACTTTTTCCAGAATGCTTTTCAGCATCTGACATACTATATAGTTATTGTATTTATCTTCTATCTCCTCCACTCTTGTCTCTCTCCTTCATTTTTTTTTTGGTTTTTTAACCTAGAAAAAAAAAACAATTTAGCATGGGGCGGGTGCCTTTTTATGGTTTTGAATTTTTATACAGGAGTAATTTACATTGACTACAACACAGACATCTTAATTGGTGAAACACTTGAGATTAACTACTGCTCAGGTAAAATGATTTCCATTACTCTCGGAAAGTTCTGCTATGCTCCATTCCAGGAAATGCTTCCAAAAGATAAGCCCTGTTATCACTTTTATCCCCACTGGTTAGTTCTTCCTGTGTTTAAACATCATGTAAGGAGAGTAACAAGTAGGTGTCATTTTTCTGGTGTCTTTTGTTCAACATTATGCCCAGGGATCTTTGGAGATGAGCAGAGTACTGTTGGGAGTCTCCCTGAGAACTCCTGGGCCTTTCAAACATGGCGGTGGGAAATTGCTAGTGGGCAGCTAGAACTCCCTGGGCCTTTCAGATAAGGAGCCCCTAATGCAACATGGTGGCGGGCAAGTTGCCAGTGGGCGGATAACAAGTTGTTTTGAAAACCTTCTAACTGGCCCTCCTGTCTTCCTTACTCATGGACAGTTCGTGCCCCCTATGAATCTTATGCAGGGCAGATGTGGGTGCACCATAAGTGATGACCTGACCTTTACTATGATTGGCCCTGGGAGCTTCCTGGTTTAAGATAACTGACTCTCACTTTCTGTATAAGCTAGCAGCAGTTTGTAATAAAGTGCTTCATCTTTGTCACTGCTATCTGTGTGTGTGCATTTTAATCTCCGACAACGGCTTGGCCTTTCATTGGTGTATAGAGAAAGCTTTTTCCCTCTTGCTAGTTCACATGCTCTTGAGGCAGCTATAAATTCTGCTTGTTGGTTGGTTGTGTTGAGATTAAAGCAATGAATGGCGCAGGAAGGCACCAGTCTGCGTGTTCCCTTAGGAGTTTGTGTAGAAGTGTGAGATAGGGCAGGTAGGACACAGGGGGAGGAGAAGTGATTGAAAAGCTTTGGGTGGTTAAGAAAGGGCACCCATAGAGTTGCTCAAAGGGGCTAAGGCCTCAGGGGGCCCTTGGGGCTGCCTGAATTCAGGTGAGGGCCAACAGCAGGAGATTGGGCCAGAAGAGCCTAAGTTCAATAGCAAGTTTAGTGAGATGATCCTTGAGAATGCCATTAGGCCTTTCAACTTTACCCAAGGATTGGGTTTGGTAGGAGATGTGGAGCTTCCAAGTGATGTTGAGGCCTTTGGAGACTAGTTGAACAACCTGAGAAGTGAAGGAAGGACTGTTGTCTGACTGGACGGAGGCAGGAAGTTCGAACCTGGGAATGATCTGCTCAATGAGGATGGAGGCAACAGTGTCAGCAGTTTCCATGGATGTAGGGAAGGCTTCTATCCAACCTGAAAAAGTATCAACCAAAGTAAGTAGGTAGCGAAGCTTTTTGTGCCTAGGCACATGAGTGAAGTTGATCTACCAGTCTTTGCTTGGCTAGTGGCTCCTCATCTGAGGTGTGGGGAGTTTATGTTTGATGCTTCCTTGTGGGGATGCTGTAGAGCAGACAGAATAAGCAGAGTGGACCTGCTGGAGAGTAGTTCTCATTCCTATGAAGTGAAAGAGGGGTTGTGAAAACTGGAAAAAGGGGTTAGAGAGGGTTTTAGATGGGCACAGAGTCTCTGGAGCCAGAGGAGTTGGTCATGAGTCATAGGTCTCCAACTTGGGCACCAGGGCTGGTAGTCTTAAAGAAGTAGTTGATTGACTGTCTGGTTGGTGAATCTATATATCTGATCCTGCAGGAACTTCTGTAGGCAGTTTAACAGACGTGGTCCTATTAGTGGTCCTATTAGGAGAAACATAAAGAGGACTAATAGGGGTCCTGCGAGGGGGAGGAGCCAAGGCCATACGTGACTGAACATTCCCCATGGAGACTGTTGGCTAGTTGCTGTCTCCTCTTTTCTAGCTGTTCTTGTCTTTCATTACTCCTAGGAATGACTTTTTGGCTTAATTGTTTTTAGTAGGTGTTTAAGATCAAGCTGGTCAAAATTGATTTTGTTTCTATCTATTTTTAAGAGTCAGCTGAGTTCCCATAGGGGTCGCTTGTGGGGGAACTTGAGAGCAGCTTCTTAGTTGTGCTAGTGCCATTTGTGCTAGGATGGGTCCAGGTCTTGCTTGACCATGTGGCTTCCCTTGAAAGCGTCAGGGATGTATACTGTCTCCAATGACCCTCCTATTCACAGCAAATGCACGGATTGGCTTTTCATTCTCCAGTGGTCTCATTAATCTCCCTGATCAGGAGGTTATGTGGCCCAGAGTTTCAAAGCTCTTTAGAGAAGTTCCCTGTTCCCTGGATTTTGACTGACTCAGAGGGCCAGAGCCAAATATTGGTTTTCTTGGCCCTTTTAAATCTTGATCATAAACATCCAGCAAAGTCAGTTTCACTTTAAATTAAGAGTACTGGGCTTTACCTGAAGTCTGGCCTACTTTGGAGTCATTCTTACATGTAGTAAGATGGGAGGCACAGCTTTATCTCAGGTAAGGCAGGGCTCTTCATAAATCTTAAGTGCTATAGTTCTGAAGCTGATATTCACTTTTTAAATATCATTTTACAAAGCTTAAATAAATTGTTGCTCAAGTTCACATGAATACTAGGCAATACAATATAATATCACATCTAAACATGAATTAAAGAAAGGCTGAAAGCTTTTAACCTTTTGTAGAAAAGTAGCAAAGTACTTTTGCATTTTGCAGTACACAATTAATCACATCTGTTGACCATTTCATGAAAACATACACAATATTTAAGTATATGGAATTATACTGTTGTAGGGACAGACAAAGCAAGGCACCTAAGATAGCACCGAAGATAGGGAAACAGTCCTATTTGGTTGCAACCGGATTCAGAGGGCACTGCTTCTGTTGTAATCAATTAATCCCTGAACCCCAAGGTTAGGTAGTTTCAGAATTTTGCATCCAGCATGTAAGGGGAGGGGCTCAGAAGTTCACAGTCTGCAGAAGTTCACAAAAAGCAGTTTTGTTTTGTTTGTTTGTTTTTTCTGTTCTGGGCAAGTTAACTTTTCAAGGACACCTGGGAGGGGGGGAGCTTTTTCTTCCCTTTCTTTCCTCCCCCTGCCAGCTGTTCCCATGGAGCCCAGTTGGTAACTTCCTTATCTTAGAAATGTAGCCATCTCTGTGAAGCCCAGCTCAAGGCCAGAGGCCTTGTTCACATATTTTGTGAAAAACTAGTAAGGGGGTGTCTAGCTTTTGGAGTGCTGACTTTTCCAGCCAGTGGCCAAGTAGAACAGGGCAACATGAAAAGAGAAAGTTTATCTACACTGAACTCTTTTATAGGGATTCTTTTGCTGAAATCCCTAAAATCAGCTATGGTGAAGACTTCTGGAGAAGGTCAGTTAAGACTTTTCTGTGGGCCTGGGTAGGGAGGGGGAAGACAGGAAGGCGGGGCTGAGAGCAGCTCTTGTGGATCTGAGAATGAGGAAGAAGAGATGTAAAGGAATGATGGGAAAGGTGTTGGGGATTTTCCCTAGCAATGAAAACTTGAGAAGTAGAACAGGTAGAGCAGAGGGGAAGATGGGAGTAAGTATCCCAAAAAGCCTGTGAGGGACATTAAATTCTTAGTAACCTGTTTTCAGTGATGACCAAGCAACTTTAAAGGCCATTTTCACCAGATCTTGAATAGGGGTCTGAGGGCTCTCCTCAGCTGGTTTGAGCTTTAGGTTAGCTGGAAAGAGGATCTGGTGGGACCTGGTGTGGGCACTGACAGGAGAGGAGTGAGTGGGTTGAGGGGTACCTCAGTACCTGCTACCTCAGCAAGGGGGCAATGGTCTTAGAACTGGCGGAGGTTTGGGTTTTTGATCTAGTAATTGGAAGGGAGAAATAAGGTTGCTGAGGTGGGAGTGACAGCAGAGAGTCTGGGACAGAAGGCTGAGGGTGAGGATCTATTGGAGAAGCATAGTTCAGGGTGGAAGCAAAGGAAGGAAAATACCTCCACATAGGGGAATCGCCTTCCACCCTTTTGAGCACTTGCAGAAGTTAAAAAGGTCATGCAGAATTTGAGGATCTAGAGACCCCTCTAATTGGTAATATAGCCAATTCTATGTACTGAATTTGATGAGGAGTTTGGGTTTGAAGTCAGGAGTGAGGGACAACCAGTTAAGGTTAGCCAGGAGGCATTTGAGAGGGGAATCAGTGGGGAGGGAAGAAGAGGCTCCCATGATGACTCTCGGCAGGAAGAGAAGAGGTGAATGGCCTGGACTGGAACAGAATTTGGTTGAGTTTCCTACAGGTGTCCCCGAAAGGAGAAGTCAGCCAAAGAGACGCGGGAAAGCGAGGGTCAGGAGGGCAAATGAGTCGTCACCCAATAGCCCAATCAGCAAGACCTTCTGAAGGCCAGGAGTCACAGGCCACCTGACGTCAGGGTTTTTCCAGGAGAGGAGAAGGAGATAAAGAGAATCAGGGAGTGCCTATTCTTCTGTCCCTTATAGCTCATCAACCATGAAATGGGCATCCAGAGAGTCCATCATAACTGTGAAAGTTGTGGTGGGGTGCGTTCTCTCCTCCAAACTAGGCATCAAGGGCCTTGCTGGACGTTCACAGCCAAAGCCTTTGCATATAGCCGTTTGGAGATGGATTGCCAAAGAGGGGGAGGGGGACTCACCGGTTGTTGATCAGAAGGAGTTACCTATTGGAGGGCCAGTGTTGGGTGGAATGTAGCAGTGCTCAAAAAGGTGAACGAGGACCGCGAACCTTGAGAGAGGGGGTCCTCAGAATGAGGAATTTCCCCTCCCGGGTCTCGGCACCAATGAAAGGCCAAGGTTCGTCGTTGGAGATTAAAATGCACACACACAGATAGCAGTGACAAAGATGAAGTGCTTTACTGCAAACTGCTGCTACCTTATATAGAAAGTGAGAGTCAGTTATCTTAAACCAGGAAGCTCCCAGGGCCAATCATAGTAAAGGTCAGGTCATCACATATGGTGCACGCACGTCCACCCTGCATAAGGTTCGTGGGGAGCACGAACTGTCCACGAGTACAGAAGATGGGAAGGCCAATTAGAAGGTTTTCAAAACAACTTGTTATCCACCCACTGGCAACTTGCCTGCTGCCATATTGCATTAGGGGCTCCTTATCTTAAAGGCCCAGGGAGTTTTAGCCGCCCACTGGCAATTTGCCCACCGCCATGTTTGAAAGGCCCGGGGAGTTCTCAGGGAGACTCCCAACAAGTACTGTCTGCTTAAGAGGTGACAGGGCTGACCTACTTGTTGGCTGGTGCTATGCCTGTCTCTAAATATACCCAGCACATTGAGGATCTGTCCAGTCTGGTTACTGTGCATAAGAGAGGTGATAGAGTTGGAGCACTTCTAGAAGGAATTAGAAAGGCCTAAAACTGGATGCCAGCATTCCTGCTGAATAGCTTTGCTAGCTCGTTGCTGAGTATGGCCAAGCTTAAGGAACTCCTTCATAGCCCTGGGATTCAGAGGGCAGACAGCAAGACTGGGTGACAGCAGCTAGTGCTTATGCCTTAACACATTTACTCCCCCTCACCCACCTCCACTTTCTACCAGCTCAAGCCCTACCCCTTCTCTCCAGCCCAGACTATTCCAGTCTCTGCATGCCCTTGCCACACCCCTGACAGCCCAAACCCTCACCACCCTCCAAAGGGCATGGTAAAGGAGGAAAGTGACAGTTCCCTAAAGGCTACAAGGAAAAAAGACCAGAGTCCTGGAAGTTGGGTGGGTGGGGATAAAATGCACTTGGGAGCAGGAAGCATAGGACTAATTAAGTCCCAGGTAGAGAAATCTCTGTTGTAAACATCCTGAAGCACCATGAGGGGTTGGCCAAGAAGACAAGTTTATGAAGAGATAAATGTGGGAGAAGAGGATGGGATAGGCTGTCTTCTGGAGGTTGTCAATTTGGAAACCAGAGTCCCTGCTGGCCACAGTGTTGGGTACCAAACCTCACACCTCCTTTATGTGTTCATTGAGAGAGTATTCACTGAGGCACCACTGCCTACCCAGCACACCAATAGGCGTCCTTGCTAAAGTAACAAGTTCTTTGATAGGTTATTCTTTAGCCAGCAGAATAAATAAAAGTATCAAAGGTTTCCAGGAGCAAATTTGGGGTTGAGGGGGTAGCTCAGTGTTAGAGTTCTTGCTTTAGCATGCATGTGGCCCTGTATTCAATCCCCACTACAAAAAATATTAAAAAGAGAGGGAGAGAGGGAGCTGCCAAACCTGATTTGCATTTACAACTGTCACTCTAGCAGTGGCCAAGGCAAAGAAGGGCCCAGCTGCAGTGACTGTGAAGGGGCAGAGGGAGAGAACCCCACAAGCTAGGTGGGAGAGGGAACCTAAGCAAAGAATGGGTACCATGGTAAGTGGCCTGGGAAGGCAGAGCTTAAGGAAGCTGGAAACCCTGAACACAGAGACTTAGGAAAGGAGGACTCAAACCTACCTTAGGGTTTCTAGCCAAGGAAACTGACAGAGTAAGGGCCATTTGACAGAGTAGTGGGAGGCAAGGTGGGCAGATCTGGTAAGTGGAGATAAGAAGAGCACTAGATTATGCGTATTTCCCCCAGGACCCAAGCCTCTCTTGTCCAGAGCCTCCTCCCTGGCAGGCTTCCAGTGGGTGTTGTGACTTAAGGGTAGGAACTAAGAAGTTGAGAGGCAGAAACAGGCCATAAATATATCTCTAACTCTGTTCACATCTTTCAGACAATCCTCAGAGCCCTATCAGGACCTGATCCAGCTCCAGATCCTGGGGAACTGAGAACCATGCTGAGCTTCTGTGAGTACCCAGAGGGAGCCCACAAGGCCAGGATTCTGGGCCATCCCTCTTCCTCCCAGTCTTCCATTCTTATCTCCCATTAACCTGCTCTGGTGATCCTGCTTTCCAAACAAATAGGGGACAAAATGTCAGAAATTATGGAGGTTTTTTTCTTTTTAATTGACATGTAATAATTGTGCACAGCTTCTATTCAGAGTGAACAGGAAATATCTGATTTTTAACTCTCAGAGCAGGCATCTGGGCTGCTTAGTAGTCCCCCCACCTCCAAAACAGAACACAGCAATTCTTTAAGGCAGGTTGTTGATTCACTCAGGAGGCATGTGGAGGGGCGCTAGGACTGTGGGTCTGGTGTTGGTTTCTCTTTGCAAATAGTAAATACCTGTGTGTCTCCATGGATTTCTGGGTCTGGTTTCTTCTGTGTGAAATCAAGGCTATTCTGGATTGTTTTGATAGCTCCTCAAGCAAAGATGCTCTGTTCTGTTCTCTATGGCCAAGGAGGAGCCGTCTGCCCTAATGAGCTGACTCTGCAGAGCTGACTCTACAGGGCAAAGCAACTGATAGAAGAGGGGGCTTTCTCCATGGAAACTTCCCCCTGACCTTTGAGAAAACACCTCAAAGCATTTGTGTTTCCAAGAAGGTCCAGCCATGAATCTATGGTTTCCTTAAAGAATGGAATTGCTGACAATTTCAAGTACCATTTTCAAGTCATATAGAGATGCTGTTGAAATGAGCAGTGCATGTATGCATGTGTGGGAATCATCACACTGAATCCTATGAATATGTAAAATCAATATATATTAATCAAAAAATAAAATAGACTGTATGTGGCACATGCCAGTAATCCCAGCTATTCAGGAAGCTGAAGCTACAGGATTCTAAATTAGAGGCCAGCCTGGGCAACTTGGCAAAATAAAAAATTAATTTTTTTTAATTTGGAAGGGTTAAGGATATAGTTCAGTGGCAGAGTCCTTGCATAGCATATGTGAGGTCCTGGGTTCAATCCTCAGTACCATAAAATAAATTAATTAATAAATAATAACAATAAAAATGTTTTTGGAAGACTAGGTATGTAACTCAGTGGTACAGCACCTGCCTACCATGTGAGAGGCCCTGTATTCAATCAGTAAGTACCACAAATAAGTAAGTAATGAAATAATTATAAACATCCCAAGGGGGGAAAAAAGACCAAAACTTGGGAATTCAGAATGAGTCAGATTCTACTCTCTTTTCAAAGAAAGAGACAAGGAATAAGCCCTATTCCCATTCCTTGAAGAAAGAAAAGATGTACGATTCCTGAGGGTGGAGAGAGGCTGAATTCTGAGAAGTGTGCATGTGTGTGGATGGAGTAAAAGGGATGAGAAAGCCAAACACACAGGTTCACAGAAGGAAGCTGGAGAAGCAGGTGAAGTCCTCGGCCAGAGACAGGGGAAAGGTGGACAGAAGGATCCCCACACAAAAAAAGGGGGAATGTTTTCTCTGATAGGTGGATGCTAACCCACAATAGAAGGAGGAGTGAGGGAAAGACTAGAAGAGCAGTAGACAAAGAGGAATTGAGGGAAGGGAGGGGAGATGAGCAAAGGAGACAGTAGAATGAATCTGACATAGTTTTCCCACGTACATGTGTAAAAACAACACAGTGAATCTCACCACCATGTCCATCCTTAAGACTGGGATTCAAACTAGAGTAACATATACTCCATGTTTACATAATCATAGCAAAATGGATATATAATTGAAAAGAACCAAAAAATAAATATTTTTTAAATGGTGGTCTCAAGGACTAGAGAGCACAAGTCCAGGATGGGCACTGCCCACCAGCTGGAATCTGTGATGAAATACAGAGGCTGGAGGCCCAAAGCCTCTCTGTGCATGCATCCTTCTCACTGTCTATCCCACTGTCCATCCATGCACTCATTTATTTGTGCCCCCATCTTTCCATCCACTAGTTTTTCTACCATCCCTGTATTCCACAAATACGTTAGGTGCTTCTCAGGAGGCACACTCTGTGCAGTAGGGATTGATTTCTGTTTCAAGATGGAAAAGACAAGACGTTAGCAATTATCTAACATACTCCATGCAAGAATCAGCAGGACCACACAAACTTAATGGTGATGATTGAAATGAAATGGGAGAGTGAGAAATTATACCCAGAAGGAGACAAATGATGGGTCCCTCTGTGCCTTTATTTTCTGTAATGTGAATACCAATCCTATGGCAAACCAAGAAAGAAGGATAGCCCAAATTAAATAAAAATCCTGAGTTTGAAGTTCAGGGGACATTCACACATTCCTTGTGTGGATTTGCATGAAAAGCAAATATGGGTGGGGATACAGTTCAGTTGATAGAGCACTTGCCTAGCATTTGCAAGGCCCTGGCTTTGATACCTAGCACCAAAAAAATTTTAAGAAGAAAAATGAATACAAATTTTCTTCCAAAGTCTGTGGCTATCTGACCTGAGAGAGTTGGGTAAGAACCAATCATCTTTTCTTCTCCACACGGAGGGGAGAAGAGGAATAGACTATATTAGTCAGCTCAGGTTGCCATAATAAAATACCACAGACTGAGTGGCTTAAATAAGAGAAATTTATTTTCCCATGGTTCTGGTGTCTGGCTGTCCCAGATCAAGGCGTTGGCAGGTTTGATTTAAGACCTCTCTTTGGCTTCCTGATAACTATCTTCCCACAAGTTATTTCCTCTGTGTACACATCCCTGGTGTCCCTTTCTGTGTCCAAATTTCCTCTTCTTATAAAGACATCAATCAGATTGGAATAGGATCTATCCTAACAGCCTCCTTTTACCTTAATCAACTGTTAAGGGCTTCCATCTATAAATAGAGTCACTATTATGAAGTACTAGAGATTAAGGCTTCAACATATGAATTTTGGGAATATGCAATTCAGCCCATAGCACAGATAAATAGTTTTGAAAATAGGAACGAAACAATCACAAGACATACACCTTTTATAGGACCCTAGGGGGAAGTTATGGCACATCTCTCTCAGAACAGAGCCAGAATAAAATGGAAGACAACTGTGGAAATGGAGGCTAGGTCTAGAAAATTCTTTAAACTCAACAACCCTTGGTCATCTCTAAGAGATGACCCCAGGATGTTAATCTGGGTCTTGGAAAGCTGGTAGCCTACCATGCACACCTCAGAGAATGTAAGTTTATTAAACAATGTCTTCAGACTCTCCATCCTTACCCCATCCTTCAATAGCTGCTGTGAATTAAGGTCTTCCCATTGTAACAAACATTTTATCAACCCCAAGGAGGAGATAGGGAAACCCAATGGGAAGGTAGAGCTATCTCACCTGTCATCTATTCAGCGGAGGGCTTGGCCTCCTACATGGAAGTCCAGCTGGCTGAGGTGATGGCAGGTCCTCAGGGACAGATATGTGTGGAGAGCCATTCTCACGCGTGACTGGGTGACTCCCGGTTTGGGTCTGAGGCTTCTGGCTGGGTCAGAACTTTCCCGGCCCTCTCCTGATGAGAGAACCCATCCGTGTGGGGGTGTGACTGACCACTGACCCCGGGGGCCCAATCCCTGACCCTGACCTTGGAGTGCGGCCCCCCTCAACCTTCATTGGATGGAATTCTCCCCTGAATTTCTTGTTCCCCAATAAAAGGCTACTCCCTGGCGTGCTCGCTCTCTCTCTTCTGCTAGCCCTGAGTAATCCTTGCTGCCCTACGGGTGGTTCGAGGTTGGAGCCAGAGAGGGGAGCCGTCTCGGACCTGGTCATAGAAATAGGTAACTGAGTCTGTGTGTTTTATTTCGATCTCTGCTAGCTAACTTTTATGCCAAGAACCTCATTAATGAAACCAATGCGCAGGCCGCATGGTGGAATTGGCGCCCACGAGGGGGGCATTCTAGATTAGCTAGATTGAGTGGGAGCACGCTATAAAGATAAGATAAAGGAAGTGGTGACAATTTAGAGTCACAAAAGTACCTGGAGATATTGAAGGAAAGAGACATTAAATTAATTAAAATGGGAAATTCAACTTCTACTGATAAGGAAATGTATCCGACTATTTTAGACAGTATAATTAATCAGAAAGGAAAACAGATAAAGAAAGCTCAGTTATTACAATTCTTAAAGATTGTAGGCGAATATTGTCCTTGGTTTTGTGAACAAGAGTCTCCAAATTTATCTAATTGGGAGAAATTAGGAAGAAAGTTACAAAAGGTTTATCTCTCTAATGAACTATCTGGAGGCATAGAAAGTATTCAGAAAACTTGGACAGCTCTGGAAGTTTGTCTTTTTGAGTATATGGGCCAAAGTTTGTGGCCCCCTGAAGACCTGTTAAAAGGCTTGCAGAGGGCTATTAAGTCTATTCAAATGGAAAATCCGCCTGAGGCTAAGTTAATTCCCTTTCCATTAAGCCATTTAAAAACAAAGATGCTAGGGGCCAAACCAAAGGTTAGGAATGTGACCTTAAACTTGCAAGACCAGGCTAGCCCACAAGGAGATTCTAGGGACGAATATCATAGAGGAGAAACCTCCAAAATCCTAGAAAGCCCTCCAGAAGAGGTAGAGGATCTTCCTGGAGAGGAGAATCCAGAAGAGATTCCTAGAGGGGCTCAGAGTTCTTCTCTGCCACATGGCTTAGAAGCCCAATTTCAAAATGGCGACAGTGCAGAGTCTGACCATGAATCACAGTCTGAGGGAAAAGAATCAGACGTTGAAATTCAGGACTTACAGAGAAATCTTAACAGGCTGCGTTTAACACCGCCTGCCCAGGCTATTCGAATTCGGCCAGTGCCTGCTAAAAGGACAAAATTTAACAGGTACACTGGATTAACAATGACTTTTCTTACCCGGTTCCAGCGAGGTATTAAGAAAGCACAGGAAGATGGGGAGGATACTAGCGGTTTTCAACTTTTTCCAGTTTTTGAGCAAGTTAATGAGCAAGATCAGAGAGTTAGAGTTCATGCTGTAATCCCATTTAAAACCATTAAGGAAATAAAGAATGCATGTGAGACGTATGGTCCAAATTCACCTTTTGTACAGAGCCTGATAGAAAATATTTGCTCACAGCCCCTTCCTCCTAGTGATTGGATTTCTTTAGCCAGATCCTGTCTGAGTGGGGGAGATTTCTTACTCTGGAGAACTTATTGGACTGATTTTTGTACTGAACAGGCAGAAAAGAACAAATGACAGGATATAGAAACGCCAGTAGAAATGTTTCTAGGGACAGGTGAATTTACTGATATAGAAAGACAGTTAAATTATGAATTTGTAGTATACAATCAAATAACTGATTGTGCGAAACGTGCCTGGAGGCAGATTGTCCCTAAGGACCAATCCAATTTAGTTCTTACCAAATCAGGCAAGGTGCGAGTGAACCTTACTCAGATTTCTTAGCCCAATTGTACCAGGCTGCAAACAGGTCAATCTGGGACTCAGGAGCGAGTGAGTTCATTGTTAGGCAATTGGCATTTGAAAATGCAAATAAGTATTGTCAAGATGTTCTTAGGCCCCACCGTAAAAAAGGGAGAGTTTCCGAGTTTATTCGCTTATGTTCTGACATAGACTCTACCCATTTGCAGACAGTAGCGCTAGCCGCGGCACTAAAGGAAACTTTGAAACCACAGGATTTAGTACGAAAACCCCGCGAAAAATGTTACTTTTGCGGGAGAAATAATCATTTTGCGCGGGAGTGTCACATGCACAATTTTAAGTTCAGGGCTCCATCTACTGGTGATAATAGATATTGCAGGACTCAACCTCACATGGCGAATCAAGATGGTGCGGATGAGCCCACCTTCTTGTCATCATTTCCGCCTGGCCGGAACACAAACTTCCGGTCGGCCCGCCCCCGGGCCGAGAATGAGGAAGTAGGTGATGGTCGCGCAATGTGACGTCATCGCGCCGACCATGGGGGCCGCCATCTTTAATTTTACCGGAGCGAAACAAGCAGTTTCCGTACAAACCCCTAATGATTTTCAAGGCTTTTAAGAGATATTAATTAGCTGAGGCCATCCTTAAAACTAACTACTTCTGAGTTAAGTCCTTTATTTCAGATATTACAAGGAAATGCCTCTCCAACCTCTCCACGCCAGCTGACCTTAGAGGCTAGAACGGCCTTAAGGAGAGTTGAACGTGCAATTAAAAATGCACAGCTTACTAGAGTTGATCCTAAAGAAATAGTGTATTTGTTAATATTTCCAACTGAGCATACCCCAACAGGAGCCATATGGCAAAGATTAGGAGTTATTGAGTGGATTTATTTATCCCACTCCCCTCAAAAAACATTAATTCCTTTTCATGATTCTATAGCTCAATTAGTAATTAAGGGCAGAACTAGGATTTTACAATTAATTGGATCTGAGCCTGATATCATAATCATTCCATTTTCTGTTCAACAGACTAATTGGCTTTTTCAAACTTCTAGCTCATGGCAGATAGCCTTTGCTGATTTTCCTGGCCAGATAGATAGCCATTATCCTCGTGATAAGATTATACAATTTGCATCATTAACGTCACTTATTTTTCCAAAGATTGTACGTGCACATCCTATAGATGAAGCTTTATCAGTGTTCACGGATGGTTCTAACTCAGGTAAAGCAGGTTTTTATAGTCGTGTTCACACAGAGGTAATACAAACTTCTTATACTTCTGCCCAAAGAGCAGAGCTTCAAGCTCTGATTTGTGCCTTAAATTACTTTTCAAATGAGCCTATTAATATTTATTCTGACAGCTTATATGCAGTCGGAGTTACTAAAAATATTGAAACTTCAGTTATTGGGTATACTTCATCACAAGAGTTATTTGAGTTATTTCATAATTTACAAAAGACAGTGCTAATGCGAAAGTACCCATGTTTCATAGGGCACATACGGGCTCATACTAATCTTCCAGGACCCTTAGTTTCAGGTAATGACAAGATTGATAAATTAGTAACTTTTTGTCAACAGATGTCTTCATATGACTGTACACTAGCTTCCCATTCCTTGCATCATCAAAATGCTTCTAGCTTACGTAAAAAATTTAATATTACTAGAGAACAAGCTCATCAGATTGTAAGCCAATGCCCTAAGTGTGTTATTCACACTCCATCTCTGCCATCAGGGGTAAATCCCCGTGGATTAAAACCAAATCAAATATGGCAAATGGATGTAACTCATATTCCTCAATTTGGTAAACAATGTTATGTGCATGTCATAGTGGACACTTATTCTAGATTTATTTTTGCCACAGCACGTACTAAGGAAAATACTCAACATGTAATTTCTCATTGCCTAGCAGCTTTTTCTGTTTTAGGGTGCCCTATGCAGATTAAAACAGATAATGCTCCAGCTTATGTAAGCTCTTCTTTTCAACAATTTTGCCAAGAGTTTAAAATTAATCATAAAACAGGAATTCCTTATAACCCCCAAGGCCAAGCCATTGTGGAACGAGCTCATTTATCTATTAAGCTTCAATTACAAAAATTAAAAGGGGGGAATAGGGTTATGACTCCCCAAAATAGCCTTAATCATGCTTTGTTTGTTTTAAATTTTTTAAACTGTGACGCAGAAGGTCACACTGCTGCTGAGAGGCAAATGTCTCCCTCAGTAACAGGCCCTTTAGGCAGAGTTTTGTGGAAAGATTTACAGACTGGTCAGTGGAAAGGCCCAGATCCGGTGCTTATGTGGGGCAGAGGTCATGCTTGTATTTTCCCAGAAAGCTCTTTTCATCCTATTTGGGTACCTGAACATGCTATCAGACATGGAAGAGATAGAACCCAGATTCAAGCAACTGAGGATCGACCCAGAGGAGCCCCTATCCAGAAGGAGGAGATATCGGAAAAGGATGAAGAAAGACCAGATTGACCCAGCCGAAAAGCTGATTTCATGGGAAGACGTGAAGAAGCTAACAACCCAGGCTTCCCGAATACTTCGACACCTAGGAGAGAACAGGACCCCAGTGATGATGGTAGCAACAGTAATTGCCCTGCTGGGCTGTCAGGTAAAGGGGGATCAAGTAGACACTTACTGGACATATTTCCCAGATCCACCCCTGGTACACCCAGCTGTGTGGACTGGAGAATCTATTCCAGTATTTACTAATGACTCATTCATGATGGGAGGATTTACAGATACTCATATTACTCCCAATCATGTGACTAGATTTAATTATTCTGGCTACAGTGCCCAATTACCTTTGTGTTGGTCACACAATAAACATGCTGGCTGTCTGAAAGTATCATTCGAAGAAAAGACAGCGATTGGTAGACCTAGACTGACAAATAATTCTATTTATGGGGACTTAAGACCTTATACTAGATCAGTAATTAAGATGGGACTTTCCCATAACAAGCCAGTCATTTCTGCAAAACCTCCACAGATACACCACTGTCCAAATAGTTCTACAATTGAGATTGGCACCTTTCCTAGATGGATGGATTGTGTAAATACCTTTCCTGTACAACATAAGGTGTCTAAAGATAGTGGGTATATTTTAGACTGGTCTCCAAAAATTGATAAGAGACAATTACGAAGAAATTCTGCTATGACTCCTGCAGGATTTGTTAGTAATATTTTAACTTATAGTGAAGGTGGTTTCAAAAGGATGTTTGGCGTTTAATTGCTGCCTCAGAATTCTTACATTTTACAGACAAACCTTTACCAAAATTTGTTGGCAAGAAATGTAAAGAGGGATCTTGCTATGGCTTACGAGCCTGTGTCCAATCTCCTTATGTTTTAATTATTGGAAATGTAAAAGTTAAATGGATAAATCAGATATATTGTTACTTGTAATAAATGTAACCTAACCAATTGTATTACTAGGTATAATGGAGGAAAAGGAGTGCTGATACTACATCAGCCCTCTTTCGTTTTATTGCCTGCTAATATTTCAGAGCCATGGTATGCTGATACTGGTTTACAAGTCTTGCAGCAAATTCATGCCCAGTTAGCAAGACCTAAACGTGCTATTGGAGTTTTAATTGTTGGTGTTTTGGCACTAGTCTCCTTTATTGCCTCAACTGTCTCTGCATCTCTGACATTGTCTCAAAATATTCAGCATGCAAAATTTCTTAATAATTTAGCTCAAAATACTTCCAAGGCTCTGCATAATCAAGTAAATATTGATGAAAGGATTGAAACTAAATTAAACGCCTTAGAGGCGACTGTTATAGACATAGGTAATGAACTTTCAGCCTTAAAATTTAAGGAAAGGCTTAAATGTTATGCTAATTATAAGTATGTTTGTGTTACAGCTGCCAAGTACAATGCTTCTCTCTGGGATTGGGAGAAGGTTAAAAACCATTTGTTAGGTATTTGGCAAAATAGTAATAATAGCTTGGATATTCTGGAACTTCATCACCATATCCAAGACATTCAAAATAATAGAGCTGATTTTTCAGATCCTTCTTCTTTGGCAAACCAAATATTGAAGGAGTTGAATGGATTCAACCCTGGAAATATTCTTAAACACTTGGCCTGGTACATTATTGGATTATTCTCTTTGCTGTTAATTCTCTTTTGTGTTGTAATTATAGGATGGCGAGTCTTCAGAACAGGAATACAGAAACTCCAAAGAGTGAACCGCCACCTCATATTTAAGAATAGAAAGGGGGAATATGTGGACACCCATTCTCACGCGTGACTGGGTGACTCCCGGTTTGGGTCTGAGGCTTCTGGCTGGGTCAGAACTTTCCCGGCCCTCTCCTGATGAGAGAACCCATCCGTGTGGGGGTGTGACTGACCACTGACCCCGGGGGCCCAATCCCTGACCCTGACCTTGGAGTGCGGCCCCCCTCAACCTTCATTGGATGGAATTCTCCCCTGAATTTCTTGTTCCCCAATAAAAGGCTACTCCCTGGCGTGCTCGCTCTCTCTCTTCTGCTAGCCCTGAGTAATCCTTGCTGCCCTACGGGTGGTTCGAGGTTGGAGCCAGAGAGGGGAGCCGTCTCGGACCTGGTCATAGAAATAGGTAACTGAGTCTGTGTGTTTTATTTCGATCTCTGCTAGCTAACTTTTATGCCAAGAACCTCATTAATGAAACCAATGCGCAGGCCGCGTGGTGGAGATATGCAGCCTGTGTCTCTCCCTGAATGGAGGGCATTGATCTCCCTATGGAAAGCAAGAATGGGAGGGTCCATGGCTAATGCACACTCTGGTAGGGAGGAAAGAAACAGGAATTCCCAGGATGTTGCATTACAGGTTCAGTGATATGATCCTCCACTGATCAAGGATTAAGGCTGGCTTCCTTGGTCCCCAGCTATTTGCCTGACTGCCATCTTCACAACTATGTTCCCAGGCTTTCTGGCTCTGGCCCTTCTGTCTTTGCTGGGCGCGAGTACCCAGGCCTTCCATGACGACCTTGTCAAATGCTTTGAAGACCCCCAGTATGAAGAACTACTACAGCTGGCTCAAGACGGGCTGGGGCAGACAGCTGAAAAGAAACGGAGAGTGGTGATTGGGGAAGGCATGGCTGGACTCACAGCTGCCAAGATTTTTCAGGATGCTGGCCACCAGGTACACAATGGTGCTTGGGAGAGTACCTCATAGGGATCTTGGACTCTGAGCAGGGAGGTGGCTGCAGGTGGTGGATAGCCCAGTGGAACTGGAGCCAAAGACTAAGTCTAGGACTCTAGGCTGGGATGGAAGGGGTAGGAGAGCAATTGGTCTGTATCTATGACAGAGACAGACTTCAGAAAGAGGCAAATCTGGGCCTGCCTGGAGGGAGGAAGAGGGGGTTGTATGGCGGGGACACGGCTGGCCTAGTTGATTTCTATAAATACTTATCTTTCTAGGTGACTGTCCTGGAGGCTTCAGGGCATGTAGGTGGCAGAATTGAGACCCATAGAGTTCCTGGAACACAGTTGTACATAGAGTTGGGTGCCATGAGGATCCCCATCAACCACAGGTATGATTGAGAGAAGTGGGGGTGGATGGGGAAGACCAGGATATAGGCTGCTAACAACAAGGACAGGACCTATGCCAACTCATTTCATAGCTCCACAGCTACCTCGAAACCTCTCCCAGCCTCAATGTTCTAATATAGAGAACAGACATAACTGCACCTGTTGAGGATCACAAAAGATAATTGGGATAGGAGAACTCCTGGGAAAGTAAAAAGGCAGTCTGTGAGGCCTGCTAACGATAGAAATATGAACATCCTTCTGGGAGAAAGTGGTGTCTTGTGGGAGCCCACTTCGGGAGGGCCATCATGAAGGGGTGGGTGAGCAGGAATAAGGAGAATGCAGACTGGAAGACTCATGATACACACAGCCTCTAGGGAGGATAAATCCAGGGGACACTCTCTCTACACATCTTCATAGTATCTCCTGGACCTGGAGGGGCCACACCTAAAAGTCTGAAGACTACAAGCCTCAAACAAAGTGAGAGAGATCTCAGCCAGCAAAGAGGGCCAGCCTGTTGTGTTGTGACCACAAGAATGGGTACCCAGTTTCCTCTTGGTCACATAGCCATAGCTTGGCATAGCAACTCAGTGCTAGGTAGCCAGTGTTCCTTCTGTGCAGGGAGGTCAGAGAGGGCCCCAGGGAATCCAGTAGGGGCAGGACGTGAGCACAGGGAGCAGGGAAGACTGGTTGCTTCCTCATCCTGGATCAGTCTCTGACTCACTCCACAGGCTCTGTCATGAGTTTATCAGGAAATTGGGGCTGACCCTCAAGGAGTTTTTCCCCTCCAACAACCAGACCTGGGTGCTGATCAATGGAGTGCGGCAGCGCATGGGGATTGTGCAGGCTGACCCCAGCCTGCTAGGGTACTCAGTCAAAGCAGATGAGGTGGGGAAGACAGGTGACCAGCTCTTTGATGAAGCATTCAGAAAGGTAAGCCAAAGTAGGAATCAGTGACCTCCATGCAGGCCATCACCTTCTTCAAAGACATCTTGTGCAAACTTCCTAAAGTTTCTCTCCGTGGACCCCAGGCCCATGTGCAGGAGGGCTCCACTAGCTTGGTCTGTCAACCTTGCCTCCCTCCCATGACCTCCCATCTCAGCAGTCATTGTGCATTTTCAGATCCCAAAGGTCTTCACATGTACAGACATGTGCAAAGCTAGCTGCCTTTGAGATCATCATGGCAGATCTAGGTTTAAGGCAGAGAGAGACCTACAAGCTGGACTCTATTTGAATGTACTGTGTGACCCTGGACAAGATGCTTGCCATCTCTCTGTTCCAACTTCTATAAAACAATCATAAGGCTAGAGCCTCTCTCCCAGCCTGGTTGTGAAGATTAAGTGAGAAAATGCATATAAAGTGATAAGAACTTTGCAAGGCATATGGCCAATCTTGAATTATAATTGTCATCATTATTGATATGTGGTCAAGGAGGAAAATCAATGATGGGCCCTGTCTGGAATATCTGCACACCTTTTTCTAACTGACCAATGTTTACTCAGCACTGACAGTGCCTTTTTCTTTCCTGATCTGTGTCCCAAAAGGACCTCAGTGTGACAGCTGAGCTCTGGGACATAGCTTCCACAGGAGGCCTCTGTCCAGATGCCCTGCCTTTGCTGGAGTGATATCCTGCTAAGCTCAGCATGCACTCCGCAGCTCTTGGACCTCATCCAGTATCACTTAACAGCTCAGTGGGACCAAGCCCTTAGGCGTCCACACCATTCACAGTGGCCCCAGAGGCCTGCAGAAATGTCCTCAGACAAGGACAAGGAGATAGACTTCCCCAATTCTGGGGGCTCCAAGGCTGACAGGGAGCCTGGCTCCAGCTTTATACACCTCAGAATATGTCCAAGACAGGGGATAATGTTTCCACCCTCAAGCGCCCCAGTCCAGCTGAAGGACTGAGTGTTGCATTCAGGACTAATATAAAGAATGCCTCAGACACACCCAGGATGAGTGGAAGCAAGTGCCAAGCATGGAACATGGGGGTATGTGGGAGCAGGGTCTAGGGTGTGTGTGGAACTGACCTTCACTAAAATGTCCTCCCCTCCTCCTTCTTCCATGCCAAGCTGGTGGAGGAGCTGAAGAACAGTAGCTGCAGCCAGATTCTGGAGAAGTATGACTCCTTCTCCACCAAGGTCAGTCCTGAAGCTCCCCTCTAACCATGGCTAACCATGCCACCCTGTCACAGCTACCCAGAAACCACCCCAGTGGGACGACCCACCCTAGTACTTACTACACTGCACCTTACTTGTTTATCTTTTTTATAATCTCTATCCTTTACTTGAATGTAAGCTCCATTAGGACAGGAGAGAGTGGAGAGGAAGGTAGGAAGGGAGGGAAGAAAGAAAATTTTAAAAAAGACCACCCCAAGGATAAAGGTCAAAGATATAGCAAGTCAGAGCATGCTATTTCAAGGAACTTGCCACCATCACTTGCATTTTTGCAGAGAGTCAAAGGCAGGTAGAGGTATGGGAAAGCCCTTATACAGTTATGTGTTGCTTAATGAGGGGGATAACATCGCAGAAGTGCATCCTTAGATGATGACATAGTTCAGTAAAAATCATAATGCTTAGTTACACAAAGATGGCTACAATGTCACAAGGCTATATACTTTCTTGGGACCACTGTCCTATACGTGGTCCATCATTGATGTACTCATGGCTATAGTGCAAAAAGAGATGACTGGGGCTGGAGGAATAGCTCAGAGGAAGAACACTTGCCTGACATGTGCTAGGCCCTGGGTTCAATCCTCATAACACACACACACACACACACACACACACACACACACAGCCACAAGGGGAAGGTTTCAGATGTGCCTCAATCGGAGGCTATTGGCATGGAGAAGCTGGAGGCAGTTAACTGGAAAGGGAGCACCTATGTGATTGGCTAGGGGAGGATAGTTGGCCTCTAGTGATTGTTCCCGAGATGGGAGCAAAGAGGGCAAGGGGGTGCATAAATTTGGACAGCTGAGGAGGAAGCTGAATGGTTATGAGGAGATCCTAACCATTCATGGCTGACTGCTCCAATAGAGGTGGTGGTTTGCCTTTCAGAACTGGGTGCTTCAGAAGTTGGGTGGTCAAAGTCCTGTGATATCTGATCAGCCACCCTGATTGGTGAAACTTTTCCAGCCAGATTGTCATGTCCAGGACTTGCCTGGGAGAAAGGAGCAGGGGCAAACCACAGGGCACAATCACAGGCCAATGGATATACTAGAAGTAGAACCTCATAGTCACTTTCTGGTGCAGGGGCCGGGACAGCCAGGTAATGGGTAGGAGTAGAGGGTCAGGGCAGGATGAGAAGCAAATACTTGGTATTCACCTTCCTCCTGGCTTGGTGTTTTGGGTAGAAAAGAGAGGCCAGTCTGGGCCCCATACAGTTACAGATGGACATGAAGACTGGACCTCAGCTTTCCCATCTGTAAAATAGGGCTTCTTTTGGATTATATAAGAGGATTATACATGTAAAGGGCTTGGAAGAGGGTCTGTAGGTTAAAATCCATACCAAACGTTAGCTATTTGTCCCTGTTATTAGGACTGTGGAGACCATTTGGAGCATTGTCCTCAGAGCCCTGTGTGCAAACCAGGCACCTGGGACCCAGCTGAGTGCACTTCTGTCATTCCACCCTGTCCAGTTCTGTTCCTCATTACCCCAAGGTGAGAAGCAATGGCTCTCATGTCAGCTCCCTAAACATTCTGACCTGGTTGCCTTCTTTTCCTGAATGTGATCCCAGGAGTACCTGATCAAGGTGGGGAACCTGAGTCATGGGGCAGTGCAGATGATCGGAGACCTGCTGAACACAGACTCTTGCTACTACGAGTCCTTCATAGAAACTCTGCGTGACATGATCATCTTCTCTCAGGAATCTCGGTGGGAAATGGGGGGAGAGAATGGGCACGGGGTGGCCAGTTACTAGTGAGGACAGGAGTAGAAGGAAGGACAAGATAAATCAGGTGATAACTCCAAGAAAAGTGGGAGTGACAGGAGGGGAGGCAGGGGTTTCCCAACTCCAATGCCCCTCAGAACCACCAGAGGGAGGGTGCTTCTTAAACATGGGGCATCACTTCCAAAGTCAATGGACCTTCGCTGAGACCCAAGAACATGCATTTCTGACATATTCCAGTGATGCTGTTGCTATCTGACTTGGGAGTCCACTTTGAGAACCTCTAGCTAAGGGGCTCTTAGGAGCCAATAGATCTGCTTTACTCTGGCCCTTACCTATTCTTCTGTGACAAAGAGCATGACCTCAGTCCTACTTTAGAGGTTCATGCAAGAGGAACTTGCTATCTTTCAGATCTGAAAGATAATCAGGGCTGCCAAACTCAGACCCTAGTCACCCTGGGTAACTGGCTATGTGATCTGTAGCTAATGAAGATCAAATGAACTGAGATTTACTCTCACTTGGGGTTCTGTGACCCATTTCAGACGAAACAGGTACTGACATTTGCCAGAGGAGAACTAAGCCTGGGAGAGCCCTGATGGATTACAGACCTCTTCTTTCCCCACCTGCATCCTCCCACTTCCCCTCATCATTTTTATTCAGAATTAATCAATTTAAATTCAAGCCAACAGCTGCCATAGGGGGAGAGAGGAAGGTGAGGAAGTCTGAAGACAGATCAAGGTCAAGTGAAGGTTCTTGGTGGCGTTTAGGCTGCAGTCTTTAAGGCTACCCTGTGCTGCACTCTGTAAGGACATCATGGAAGGGGTTGAATCCATACATAAGAATCCTGGGTCTTTGTCAGCCACGAGACCAGGCATCTTCCATGGAGGTGACCACCAAGGGGACCAGAGGAAAGTAACAAAGAGTAAGGGGCTATAGAGGCTCAGAGGGTTACATTTTTCTGATTGATCAACGCAAAGCAACACTTTTGTCTAGTTCCCTAAAGCTGACATTCTGCCTGCTGTTAATCCTTTTGCCAACTGTTAAATCTCCCTAACACATGACCGGTACAGTCCATTAGGGAACTCACCTCTGTCCAGTCCAAATGACCTGTCCTCTGCATGCCTTGTCCAACTACCTGTTTCTCTTTCCTCCTTTGCTTGCTCATTCTCAGGTTCCATGAAATCATCAGAGGCTTTGACCAACTCCCTCAGGCTCTTCTTGATGCCCTCTTGCCAGGGACAGTCTTGTTTCATTCACCAGCAGAGGAAGTAGAGATATCTAGAGACCATTTCCATGTCACTTTCAGGACAGCTGACCCTCTGCAGCCCAGGTCACGTCTGACTGCCGATTTTGTGGTGGTGGCCAGCACTGGCAAGGCTGCCCAGCTCCTCCGTTTTCGGCCACCCTACTCTCTCAACAAGGAGAATTCATTACGTTCAGTCCACTACACCAGCGCCACCAAAGTGATCCTGGCCTGCACACAGCGTTTCTGGGAGCAAGAAGGCATATTCGGTGGCAAGTCTAGCACCGACCGCCCCACCCACTTTATCCACTATCCCAGTCGCATCTTCCCCAATGGCACAGGTGTCATCCTGGCTTCCTATACTGTGCATGATGATTCCATGTTCTTCGCTGCCATGGATGATGCCCAGGTGGTAGATATCATCTTGGATGACCTAGCTGCTGTCCATGACCGCCCCAAAGAACAGCTCCAGGCCCTGCCCCTCTTCCACGGTCAAGCACTGGAGCCAAGACCCCTATTCCATTGGAGCGTTCACCTCCTTCCCTCCCTACCAATATGTGGACTATGCACAGGAGCTCAGCCATCCAGAAGGGCGGGTCCACTTTGCTGGTGAACACACAGCCCTGCCCCATGGCTGGATTGACACAGCTATCAAATCAGGGCTCAGGGCAGCAAAGAGCATCCAAGAGTCTGTGGATTTGGCTTTGACAAAGGATCCTGGGGACACAAAAAAGGCCTACTCCAAAAGTGAGCTATAATCAGCTTGTAGCACCTAAGAATTGGGGTGATTCCAATCACCTTGATCCATAGGAAAACCCTCAAAACCTACTCTCTCATTTTATCTTCACCTTTGCCCAAAGATGCCAAATCAAGGCCAATGAACGGAGTCCCTACAATATTTGACCACCGGTGACCTTGGATGTAGTGACAATATTTGAACAACAAGAATATTTGTTGTAATGATTAAAACAATAAAGCATTTGTTGAATTTAAGACTAAAATTAAGTGTTTTATCTGAGTGGTGTAAGGGCCCAGCTAACACCAGAGGAAGAGACCACCAAGAGACCACTCATGCAATAAGCAGAAGGGGATTTATTGAGATTCCAGCATGCTGGGGCTCCGTGCCCACTCAAGAGTAGAGAGCAGCCCAGAGCCCAGAGCAGGAGTTGAACAATGCTTAAGTACACTTTTTGGGGAGGACGGGGGCTTTGCATACATCACAGTCTCCTTTAACAAATCACCTTACACCGAGGGAAAATCAAACAACAACTCCTAGACTTGATTAGTACATTCATTGGCAGGAACAGGGTGAGCTGGAGTGATAGGTCATTCCTAAGGAGGGGGTTACATTTAAACTGATTGGTTTGGGCCCTGTATGCTTACGTGACTAGTTGCACAGGGTCCTAGGCTATAAATCAACTAAATGGCCAGTAGGGCCTTGTCTTAACTGCCTCAGGAATTTAACCCATGCTTTGCAGTTTAGAAGCAGGTTTACAATGCCTGGTCCTTTACATTTTAACTCAGGCTTTGCAGCTTAGAAACTTTACCCTTTCAGTGGCATCCAAATAATTTTAGAATTGAGTTCGGAAGGCCACAGAGACTCTTGCCTTCTAATGCCCTCTCCTGGGGTCCTTTGCTCTGATTTCTGTTCCCTTAATCTGAGTCTATCACTAGCTCCCCTCCCCTCCTCTTCCTTCCATGGCTGATTCCTTTTTTTTTTTTTTTCCCCCTGTGGTACTAGGGATTGCTGCAATGCCTGGCCAGGCCCATGAATTTTAAGAGAGGGTAGAAATTTAGTTACCTGGAACAACCTGCTCAATGCTTTTTCCAAATTATTACAATAGCCCTTGAGGTATATACTCCAGTACTACTCCATATTACAGATTATGAAAATTGATTTTCCAAGAGGTCACAAATGCTGGTCCTAAATGGTTTAAACTTCAACCTAACTCTAAATATAACTACAAATCCTCTTGCTTCTTCTAGGCTCAGCTTCTTGGTCTTATTTTATTTTATTTTTTTTTTTTGGTGCTCCCAAAACAATTAACAATTCACTTTGCAGACTTCTTCAATTAACATCTGAAGTGTTTGAATGAATTCAATGTTCTCAGAAGGCAGGGGGCTGTCTTCTGCCTCCTATACTTTTCCCTGCCCCCATGGAGTCTTCTCAACTGGCAGTCCTGTGAAGAAGTAAACAGATGGAGTTGATACTGATGATAACTTTCAAGCACAGGGATAATGAAATGACAGGGTATGAATGAGATCTAGAGAAGTCCATCATTTGGCAGTGACCTGGCCTGAGTTTTGTCCCTAAAAGACCTCTTGGGGTATGAGTTCATCACTCAAAGGCCACAGGAAGAGGCCAGGTGGCTATGAAGTTAGGGGACAGTTTATCATCAAGGGGAACAAGGTACCTTCAGGAAGGCCTTCAGAACCACCTGAGATACCGACTTTCTGTTTAGAGCCTAAAACTAAGAACAGCATGCTGCTACTCAGGAAAAACCACTCTAACAGGGTCTAGAGTTTTATGTCAGTTGCAGTCTAACAAATGAGCTTGTCAAGTTTTCATGGAAGCTGACAAGACTCATGAGTTAGAGACAGAGGCCACAGCTGCAAGAACTTCCCAAGTCCCAAGGGGGCAAGATAGAGGGATCCTGGTAGATAATGGACTTGTATGGAAGCTGAGGAACACTAAGCTCAGTGTGAGTTTAACTCAGAGAGTTTAACAATATTAATTCATGCAAGCCTGCTTTTTCTTGGGGGTGAAGGTTAACCACTTTTTTTTTTCTCCCCTTGCTGGGAATCAAACTCAGAGCCTTGTGCATGCAAGGCAAGCACTTTACCACTGAGCTACATCCCCAGCTCTTTTTATAGGCACTTTTTATCCTCCAAGGTTGCTGCTAAAACACAACCCTGAGAAACAGTACTAGCAAAGAGTGGTCAGGACCTTACATTCAGAGCATACCCAAAAGGACTGTGTAGGGAATCTTGAGGCATCAGGGCAAATTGTTTCTCAGGACTGACTCACCCATTCCCCAATTACCTCCCTAGAGAGTGTAATTATCTGTCCCCTCCCTCACTTGAAGCTCAGCTGCACAAGAGCCATTGACACCACAGTCTCACAGTCCCCACTGTCTCACCGCACACATTAAATTCACATGCATTAAACAACCACTCTGATAACAGCTCTGAAATCTGGCAGGCAAGACTTAAATCCTTACCATTATTGTTGGGTGCAGAGCAGGCTGAACTGTGTTGTCTGCAGGGCAGGCTGAACAGATGTTGGCTGCAAGATAGCCCACGCACTCAAACCCCCCTCTATCTGGTCCTTTATCACCTGTTTGCCTCAAGTCTGAACATTCAACCCTGCTCAAGGCTGAACACTTAACCCCCCCTTGGGCCAACAAGGCAGCTTGCAGACCCAGAGGCCCCATTAGATTTGGGCTATAAAAACTCCCTCCTGCCAGGCCCCCCTCTCTCTCTTGCTCTTTCTCTCTTGCTCTCTCTCTCTTGCTCTTTATCTTTCTTACGCGCGCTCTCTGTCTCTCTTTTGCTCTTGCTCTCTCCCTGTTCATCTCTTCTCTTTTCTCTCTCTTTCCTTCTTTCCTTTCTCTTTGTTGCACTGCTGCAATAAAGATCTTTTGGTTGCTCCGAGTGTTGTGGTCACTTTCCTTTCAACAGTGAACTTGGAGACAAGCTTAGGAACTCAGACATACAACAAAATAAGCATAACAAGAAACAGTTTATGTTGTATGTCATTGATAAAACAGAAAGAACTTTGGGATGCCAGAAGTGGGCTTCTGCCTGGATTATAATTGCAGGGGATTATGATGACACCTAGTATGTAGGAAACAGATAATTTTTTTAAAAATTATGGACTCACTGGAAGTCACAGAGAATTAAAAAGTCCCAGTGTGGCCAATTTCAAGCAATAGCTACATTTTACATAATTATAGTATAACAAAACCAGAAATTTTACATTAGTACAATGTTTGGGTATAATTCTATTTAGATTAGATTCTTGTAACTACCATCACAAACACGATAAAGAGCTCTTCTACTAGCACAAAGATCTCCCTTGTTTTACCCCTTTATGGTCACACCCCACTCCCTGCCCTAGCAACTGCTAATCTGTTTAGCATTATTAGAATTTTGTCATTTCTAGAATGTCATATAAATGCAAGCCTATAGTATATGACCTTTTGAAATTGACATTTTCACTCAGAATAACTCCCTGAGATCTACCCAAATTATTCTTTGTAGCAATAGTTTTGTTTTTATGTCAGAGTGGCATTGTATGGTACAGTAGTGCCATAGTTTATTTAACCATTCACCCATTGAGGAATTTTAGGTTTTTTCCAGTTTGGGACTTTCACAAATAAAAGTGCAATGAATGTTTATGTGTAAGTTTTTGTGCAAAACTAAGCTTCTATTTCTCAAGGATAAATGCCTAGAAATATAATTATTGGGTAAGTGCATATTTAGATTTTAAAAACATTGCCATACTCTCTCCAGGATGGCTGTGCCATTTTACATTCCCACCTACAATATTTGAATGCATATCTGCATCCTCCCCACCAGCATTTGGTAATGTATATATTGGGGTGGGGGCAGGGCATTCTGATAAGTAGTACTACTGACATCTCCTTGTGGTTTTGATTTTTACTTCAACAGTGTTAAACATTTTTATAACATTCTTTGGAAATATCCTCTCATGTCTTTGGCTCATTTTCCAATTAAATGGGTTGCTTTCTTATTATTGAGTTTTGAGAGATCTCTATATAGTCTAGATAAAATCCTTTATCAAAAATGTAGTTTGTGATTTTTTTCTCTGTGTAGTTTGTATTTTCATTTTATTAACTAGCCTTTCACGGGACAAATTTGAAATTTTAATAAGATCTGAGTTATGTCATGTCTAAGAACTCCACTCAGGCCAAGGTCCTGAAGAATTTCTCTTGTATGTTTTCTTTAAAAATGTCTTACAGTTTTATATGTTACATTTAAATCTATGATTCACAATCTAACAAGTATTTATCTCAGTATTTAACAAGTATTTATCTCAGTACCAGTCAGTACTGGTCAATCCCCAGTACTGCAAAAAGAAAAAGAAAGGGAAAAAAGAAAATTCCTAGAATAAAATTTCTAAAAAAGCAACTATGGTTTTTTAAAGACAACAAGGGGAAATTTAAATGTGAACTGTGAATGATGACATATTAATATCAATTTTTCTAGGTGTTCCAAAAGTTTCAAGTCTGAAACGTTCAGGTGCTGGCAGGGGGGTACAAAGACCTGTGAATATCGTTCTTGAGAGAGAGAATTATATTAATTAAATTGAGAAAATATTAAATGAATTCAGATTGATTGCAGCATTATTTCATTTATTTCTATTATTTTCAAAATTAAAAGGTAGGTGTTGGGATGGGGAGAATTCCCTGGCTTCTTTCCACAGCGAGGACTACCCAAACCGCTCTGAGGGGCTGAGGTGCTTTGAACCACACCTCTAGTGGACAGGCGCCCTTTTAAAGGGCCTTCGGGAATCTAAGAAGACTTTTAAAACTTTGTGTCAAACTCTAAAACCAGGCGCTTCGGTTGCCCAGGCCGGGGCTCTTCTTGGAGCATTTAGTGCTACCATAGTTGTTGTTTCCTTTCGTATTTTAAAACGCCCGGAACACAACCGGCACTTAAAATCAGTAGAAAGCTCATTTCTGATAACTACTCTCTACCCAAAAGAAAAATATTAAACTCAGTTTTCCTTTTCTAAAAGGAAATAGCCATTTTTACTTCACTGTTCTGAAGAAAAAAAAAGAAAAATGCTATGTTTCCCTGACCGGGAATCGAACCCGGGCCGCGGCGGTGAGAGCGCCGAATCCTAACCACTAGACCACCAGGGAAGCTGTGAGAAAGGTTTTCCATTTGTGATAGGTAAAATTACGGTTAAGTGACGTATGTTGCATAGAAGAGTACTATTAGACGGATTTAGGGAAGCTACCGATACTGCCCCCACCTTCTCAATATAAAGTCATTTCACTGCCGCAGAGACAAATGGGAAATGGAAAACGGCGGGTCTAGATAAATTCTAGTTGTAGCCTTCTTCCCACACAAGAGAAGAAAATAAGAGCAGACTTTGGGGAAATGGGTGAGGAGGTGGAGCATTTCTTAAGAGCCAAAAAAAAAAAGCCAGTGTGTCAGAAGTGGGATTCGAACCCACGCCCCCATTCGGAGACCAGAACACCCGGAGGTAAGGTTGTTCACCTTGAGTCTGGCGCCTTAGACCACTCGGCCATCCTGACACCCGGGAGTGCTTTTGTTCTCACTACATATGCTACTTGTGCCCGCCCGCTGCGATTGGCAGTGTCATTGCCTATTGACCAGCCGGCTTAGGTAGGAGCAGCACAAGACCACCCGCGACGCTGACGTCTCAGAAACTCTGTGTCCGCAATGCAGTCAGAATTGGCAAACACCACACTCCCTAGCCCAAATCGAACCAGTGTCTACGGTTAGTGACCACTGCGCAGGCGCCAGGCCCAGAGAACTAAGGAAAATGCACTCGGAAAGGCGGAAGGAAATCCTGGTGGCTCGTCTTGGGCTGTCTGGCCCGCCACAGCCTAGACCGAGCATTCTGCCTCACCTCCCCCGCCCTACTGGGTCAACTTTTAGATATGTTGTGTTAATACTTGGAAAGCAGTTGGAAAAACACTTGCTACAGAATTAATGGCAAGTGATTGCTGTTGTTTGTTTTCATTATCATCATTTTTATAAGGACTCTTTGCCTTCCTGTTCCTGCGTGTACCCGTCCCTCAAGATCCACATCCCCGTCCTCCACCAATCCACGCAGACCGTGTGGAGACAACAGGGAACCCGGGACAGTGAGTGGGAGTTTCCAGGTCAGAAGGGCCTGGTGTAGACCCGGGTTTAGATAAGGGAAGTTCGAGCAGCGATTGCATAACAGTTAACAAAAGAGGAAAGAAACGTAAAATGTTCTTTAGCATCCAATGCGAAGGCGCGGGAATCTGAACTGCAGAACAGCTCTGGAAGGGTCCTCCTGATTGTGTGGTTTGTGCTCAGATCAGGGACCATTCATTCATTCACTGAAATTTTGTCCACTGTCAATACGACATTAAAGAGATAGATCCTCAGGCCAGTGAAGGAATCAACACAAACAAACATACGGGCTGTGAGGACAAAAACAAAAGCAAGACAATTAAATAGAGGAGTTCTATTTTTAGACTGGGCTGTTAAGTAATGTCTCACTAAAGAGACTTTTGCTTAAGTATTTTTCAATGATTTTATGTGATTCGGGCAAATATAAAATGTGAATGTCAATCAGGAATGGTGGCTCATTCCTGTAATATCATCAAATACTGAGGTTGAGGCAGGAGCATCCCAAGTTTTGGGGCCAACTTGGGCAATTTAGCGAGCCAGACTGTCTCAAAAAATAAAAAGGGCTGAGGATGTAGCTCAATGGTAGAGTACCCCAGGGAGTTCAATTCCAGGACTGAAATATATATATATATATATATATATATATATATATATATATATATATATATATATATATATATAT
>NW_026000221.1:163014-166849 GCF_001458135.2 Marmota marmota marmota
ATATATATATATATATATCAGTCATAATAATACATAATATATAACATATATGTAAAACGTATATATGAATGTGAAGATCTTATTCCATTAATAAATGATGTTAAACAAAAAAAATGACATTTGTTAAAAACAGTAAGGGAGACTATTTCAACTGTTCCAAGTAGAGGTCTCATAACAGGGAAGAGAAATTAGGCTCAACTCCAAATACAACAAAGACAGCAAAGGGTTTATAGCCAAAGAGCAGTACTGAGGTCGGTGGATAGAAAATGTAACTAGGCAGCTCTAATATGCCTGAAAAGCAAGAGGCTAGGCTATAATTCTCACTGCTCCATAAATACTCTGAGTCAAGTTGGTAGTAAAATGGTTTTTATTCAAGGCCAGCTTTGAAAGGTTCCATGTTCAAAATTCCTGATATGGAGAACTTTTAAAGGAGAGGTAGAATAACAAAAGCAAGGGAAGGTACATATGCAGATTTAGTTAGCCTGCTTTTAAGAGGCTTGAGTGGGCAATCTCCACTCCCATATTTTTTTGGCACCTGTCAGGGTAGAGGACAGCTCTCCAGCCTCCATTCTCAGCATGAGAAAGTCATTCTTAATTTCAGATGTGGAACCCCAAATTTAGTCTGTTTCAAAAATTACTAAGAGGAGACATCAAGAGGAAGGGGATTTTTGCTAAACAGACCTTACAAATTCTCCTTAGAAGCAGACCAAGGATTCAGACATCAAAAGTGAGGGATGAAGAACTTGACCAGAGACAAAGATATCAAGGGTGAGGGAATTCTCCCTAAACTCACTTAGCAGGATTCTTTGCTCAGACTGGGCTGGACAAACCAATAACAGTACATGAGATGAGGTCTGGGGGTCTAACCAAAAAAGAGGGTTCAGAGTAGGCTGACTAAAGTTTGGTCCTTGATGGAACTATAGGATGTTACAGCCAATGCAAAAGAGAATCTGAAGAGATTTATTTCATTCAACCAAACAAATTCTGTAAGGAAGTTGCTAGCAGATGTAAGACAGGTTAATATCCTAAGTATAATAATCAGTGATGAGCTGGTAGAGATGGTGCACGCCTATAATCCCAGCTGCTTGGGAGGTTGAGGCAGGAGGATAGAGCATTCGAAGCCAGCCTCATAACTTATTGAGTCTCTAAGCAACTCAGTGAAATCTTGTCTCTAAATAAAATACAAAAAAGGGTTGGGGATGTGGTTCAGTGTAGATGCCTCTCAGTTTAATCACCGGTAAATAATCAGTGATGTTTGAAGTTGTGTTTTCTACTTTGAAATTATCACTTTCTGCCAGAGAGAAATCAGTTGTATCTCTTGACAAATTATTTGCACTGCTATAAACAGGAATCCTTGACCATAAGGACAAGAACCATTTATATCACAAGTTAAGCTCTACCCCTACAGAGTTGTAAAGTTGCAAGCCAATAGAAGTCAATGAAAGGAACACATGTCAATGAGATCAATAGTTTCCAAAAAGTCTGCTAAATCATGCCAAGCATACACAGAAAGAACACTTAATCTTCTCTTTTGTCTAGTCTCAGTTTTGGATTTTTTAAATTTTATTTTACTTTTATTGGCAAATAATTGTATATATTTATGGGTGCAATATGATGTTTATGTATATGCATACATCATGTGATGATCAAAACAGTCTGGCTAACATCTATCACTTCATATGTGTATTGTTTCTGTGTGGTAAGAATATTTAAAGTCTATTCTTGTAGAAATTTTGAAATACATAGCACATTGTTATTAACTATAATCACCATGCTATATGTAATAAATCACCAGAAATTATTCTTCCTGTCAAATTGAAACTTTGAACCTCTTAACCAACATCTTCCCTTCCTCCATCCATCCATCCATCCTCTGTCCCAGGGTCTGAGCCACCATTCTACTCTCTACTTTTGAGTTCTCCTTTTTCATATGTAAGTGATGTCATACAATTTATGTTTTTCTGTGCCTGGCTTATTTCACTTAGCATGGGGTCTCATCCATGTTTCACAAATGTCAGAATTTCATTCTTTTTTAAGATTTAATAGTATCCCTCTGTTTGTGTGTCACATTTTTTAATCCATTCATCCCTTGATAGGTACTTCAGCTGTTTTCATCTCTTGCTGTTCAACCCCAGGGCTGCAAAGGTCCCAGCATTCTATTTACCAATGCCAAAGAAAGAACTTGGAGAATTCAACAGAAAAGGTTTGGACATTTTATTACTCATGCTCTCCTCAGTGGCAAGCCAGGATAAAATGGAGGACCACACCAGGCCCACAATCAGGGGAAATACATACCAGATAGAGTGCATGCCAACTGTGCATATGGATTTTTTCAGATGTTTTATGAGTATATGACTTTACTTCACAACCAAAGTTGTTCTACTTTGATCCCCACCTAAAGACTGGAGACAAACAAGAGAAGCAGTCTCTTTTCCTCTTGAGGAACTCACTCCACAACACATTCTTGAGAGGCCTAACAACTAAGTAAGAACTTAGTTCACCTTCTGAAACAAGACTTCTAGACACTAACTTTTGTTTACCCAATACTTGTCTCTTGTGACTAAAGCTGCAATTAATATGGGAGTGTAAATGTCCCTTCCTCATTCTGATTTCAAATTCATACAGTAAATCTTTTTTTAGTGAACTCCAAGCTGGGCTAGTTAAACCTCACTAACTGCACTGAAATTATATGCAATTTATTTTATTTTTTACAGAGTTGAGTATCAAACCCTGAGCCTTGGGCATACAAGGCAAGCACTCTACCATTGACCTACATTCCCAGCTTCCCATATGATTTTTTTTTGAGGAACCTCCGAATTGTTTTTCATAAAGCTGTATCATTACGTCCTACCAACAGTGTACAAGTGTACTTGATATCAAAAACTTGGCTCTTGTCCCCATGCCAATCCAATAATAAAGACAAGGATCTGAAAAAAGGGAAAAGAAGTTTTCTTGCTTTGCTACCAAAGGCAAAATACTGGGAATGCCTGTCCCAGATCCCAGGGAATTCCCAGCAGAGGCTGTGATTCTAATTGTCAGGAGGAACAGTGAGTCAAAGGCTCCACTCCAGCTGTGTCCTGTCAGGAGTCCTGATTTGATCCACATTGTCTGCCCTACTTGAAAAACAGTCATTAGCCAATTTTCTGATTACCAGACCCTTATCATTCTTACCCACACTGATTTCCTGACCATTTCCCATCTCAAAAGCTAGAACATGGGGGCACAGTGGCATTTGCCTACAATCCCAATGGCTCAGGAGGCTGAGATAGGAGAATCACAAGTTCAAGGTCAACCTCAGCAATTTATCGAAGACCTAAGCAATTTAGCAAGACCTGACTCTAAATAAAAAAATAAAAGGATATCACTCAATGATTAAGCATCCCTGGGTTCAATTCCAGGTACCAGGAAAAAAAAGAAAACTGGAACCAGAGTGAGCTTTCTGGTGGCAGTTGCAATTGGAGTCATTAGTTTTTAGGTGAAAAGTTTATCTGAGTATTTAATTTACATAGTAAATCTCATTCCAGAAGAGGGATCTTTGGATCATCTGGCATATTTTTAAAAATCTTATTCTTTGTTCTCCCTAACTACATTGACCTGGGGGGCTTTGTCCTGTGTGGGTGCTGAAGCCAGACAGTTGGCTATTCTTTATCTCTCTGTGGGCATTGTAAAGGACAATATATATACTCATAAAACATCTGAAAAAATCCATATGCACAGTTGAAAAGCTCCGTAAACTCAACAAGCCAAAACAACCGTTTACCTGTCCGAAATTTTATTAGCAGGACCTTAGTGGCCAGTCGCAGAAGAGAAGGGAGGAGAGAGAGAGAGAGAGAGA
>NW_026000221.1:166867-174007 GCF_001458135.2 Marmota marmota marmota
GGGGAGGGCGAGGGGGAGGGGGGAGAGGGAGAAAGGGAGAGAGGGAGAGAGAGAGTAAGAGAACGAACACAAACAGGGTATTGATATTTATGGGCTTAACACAGGATGAGGAGGAGCAAGGCAAGTGGGCTGTTACTTCTTCATTGGCTGAGAGTTTGCACCACTTCAGGGATTGGAGGTGTGCCATTCAAAGTTCACGCCATTTACAGGGATTGGAGGTGACAGTTCACGCGCCACTCAGTGAGTCATGGACCTGAGCTCCTGAAAGAGAAGTGCTCCAGACACCATCTTTCCTGAGCTCCTGGAAGAGAAGCACTCCGGGCGCCATCTTTACCAACATTCCTCCCTTTTTTGTTTTGGTTTGGGAGCCTCATACTCGATCTGGCTACTTCCTGCTGAGTAGGGGCATCGTTTAGAGGGAGGGAGGGAGGTCTATTGGTTGGAGAATAAGGGCCAGGAGGCCCCATATCCATGCACTGAAGGCATGGATTTCCTCCAGGGAGAAGTCCATGAACGTGCCCTGCAACTATGAAAAGAAACAGCATTAATTTCTGGCATATTGTCCAGTCTGTAGGGCTGGTAGAAAAAGCCTATGCCCAGGAGAAGGCAGACTAGAACATATAAAGTTGTTAGGGATTATTTCTTTTTGGCATGGTGGGGTAGAGATGGCCATTCGGTGGAGTTGTCATTCAGTATCTTCATCTTTCAGCACTTGGTGGAGTTTCTTGGGATGACTAGATGTGCATGTCGTCTGGCTCATTGGCAAGTAGCTGGTAATCCCTGAAGAGGAGCTGATTGAAAGTTTGGTTAGAGATTTTGTTAATTTGTCCTTGAAGGAATTTCAAAATGCAAGGAAGGAAGGCACAGAACAAAAAGACCAACTAGAGGTCCCAGTATCGAGAGAATCCAGCAGCTGATGGGGTTTGTGAAGAGGTCCCAAAAGGACTGTTGTGCCAATTGCTGATTTCTAAAAAGGGTGTGGGTGTACTGTGTTGCTGTGGGTTCCTAGATCCTATCTGGAGGCCCATTCTTATGTATGTTCTTCTCCGGAATGGGATGAAAGGTGGTGCGTGACTGTGAAAAATAGAGCTTGAGAAAGTTATCTAGGGATATCTCACAGGTAAATCTGGGCAATTGTGTGGGTCCTGCAAGGTTGGGGGCTGTGGTGGGATTGTCCTCTGGAGGGCTTGTCACTGGTTTTAACCTAGAAATATGAATCCAGGGGGTTAGTTTCTTTCCTTCCTGTTGGAGTTTTGCAGCATTGGGTGTACACAGGACTACCTGTAATGGCCCTTCCCGTTTTGGGGTTAGGGGGAATCTTTCCCCTGGGGAAGAAAAGTAGACCCATTCTCCTGGTTTGAGCGGAAAGGAGGCAGCTGAATTCTCTGGATCTGGAAGCAACAAATCTTGTTGCTTCCATAGCTCAGAGCATATAAGGAAGAGGAGAGGTAGAGCATATTGGTTGGGGAGGGGCCAAGGCTCTGGTGAGATTCCTGGGGGGACAAGGGGATGACCATACATTATCTCAAAGGGGGAAGCAAGGGATGGCTTTTTTGGTAAAGCCCTCATGCATAGTAGGGCAAGAGGGAGGAGTTTAACCCAATCTAAATGAGTCTCTAAAGATAGTTTCGTTATGATGTCTTTCATTGTGCGGTTGGCTCGCTCAACCTTACCTGAGGCTTTAGGCCGATAGGGACAATGAAAGTGCCATGGGATGGACAGTGTCTTTGCCACATTCTAGGTTACTTAGCAGACAAACTCAGGCCCATTGTCAGATTGGATTGAAGCAGGCATCCCAAACTGAGGGGTTATTTCAATTAGGAGGACTTTAGCAACTGTGGTAGCCCACTTATTTCAGGTGGGGAAGGCCTCTACCAAACCTGAGAATGTGTTTATTAAAACTAGTATGTATTTGAAGTTTTTTGCTCTGGGCATGTTGGTAAAGTCAATTTGCCAATCTGCCCCAGGAATATGGCCCCTAGCCTAATGAGAAGGGAAGATTCCGGGTTTTAAAGATGTATTGGAATTCACTCTTTTGCATATCTGGCATGAGGCTGTGATTTGCTGTATCACTTCTTTATCCTGGGGAGTCAGAGTAAAGAAAGAGTGGAGAAAGGCTTTGAGAGTCTGCAGACTGGTGTGGAAAATGGAGGTAAGTAAAGAGGGCATGTTTAGGTGGGTCTCCGTTATTGGGTAATGATGGAGAGCACGTGGCAATTAGAGATCCAGTGGGGTCTGAAAGGGTGGCTGACCTGGCTGCCTGATCTGCTTTTGAATTTCCCTGTGTGACGGGGGAGGAGTCATTTTGGTGAGATCTAAAATGGACAACTCCAAGATTTTTAGGAAGCTGGGAGGCTTGTAGTAGTTGGGTGATGTATGTGGAATTGGTTATAGAGGTGCCCTTTGAGTTCAGGAGACCTCTCTCCTTCCAAATTGCTGCATGAGATAAAAGAATGTGGAAAACATATTTGAAATAAGTATAAAGCATAAGATCTTTCCCTGCTGCCAATTCGCAGGCTTGAGTTGCAGCTACCAGCTCAGCCTGTTGGTTGTGGTATTTGCAGGCAGGGGATTGGCTTCTATTACTCATGATAGGGACACTATGGCATATCCAGCTTTTCTGATCCCCTCATGCATAAAGGAGCTGCCATCAGTGAACCAGGTGTAATCAGGTTGGTCTAGAGGTCCCTCAGTGATATTAATTGGGCATGGGAGGAAGTTTTCTAGAATTTCCCTGCATTTATATATTGGGAACTGTGTTTGACCTTGAGCCTGAATGGGTAACACAGTTGCCAGGTTGAGAGGGGCACAGGTTTGGAAGGACACAGAGGAGTCGTAGAGGAAAGAGACCAAGAGAGAGAGAATTCAACAGGGAGGGAGATTTTTCAGTCCTTTGTATGTTAGCAAGTCCTTGAGGTGATGAGGGGAGGTGACAGTGATTTGAGCTCAAAAGGTAAGCATTTGTGATTCCTTTAATAAAACATAGGAGGCCGCTAGGGCGCAGAGACAAGGAGCCCATCTCTGGACAGTTGGATCTAACTGTTTCAAAAGGTATGCCACCAGAGCAAAGGTGGGCCCATACATTTGTCCCAGCACCCCCAAGCCTTGCCCTTTGTTTTCATGAACATAGAGAGTAAAAGGCCTATTAACATCTGGCAGGTGTAGAGCTGGTGCTTGTAAGAGGGCCTTCTGGAGGGTTCTGAAATGTGGTGCTGCTGAAAGTAACAAGGGCTCATGCTTGTTCCCCTTTGCTAGATCATATAATGGTTTGGCAAGTAATGAGTAATTTGGTACCCATGCCCTAAAATAGCCTGCCAGACCCAGGAATGAGAGAATCTCCTCTTTAGTTTTTGGTACTGGAAGGCTTTCAATAAGGCCTTTTCTATCAGTTGTGATAGCTTTCTTCCCTGGGGAAATGTGGAACCCTAAGTAAACAACCTCAGAGAGAGAGAGAGCTGCACCTTTTGCAGAGAAACCCTATATCCTTGGTGAGCAAGAAAATTCAGAAGGGTGGCTGTGTCCAACTTTGAGGTTTCTAATGAGGGACTACAGAGGAGGAGGTCATCAACATATTGTAGGAGGGTTGAGTTGGGGCATAGATGGAAAAAATCCTCAAGATCTCCAGCGAGGACTTGTCCAAAAATATGTGGGCTGTCTCAAAACCCCTGGGGCAGGACAGTCCAGGTTAACTGTTGGGAATGTCTAGTTTCTGGATCAGTCCAGGTGAAGGCAAATATGTCTTGGGAAGACAAAGATAGTGCAATCGAAAAGAAGGCATCTTTAAGATCAATAACTGAAAAATAGGTGGAGTTTGCAGGAATGGAGGAAAGGATAGTATAAGGGTTTGGAACCAGGGGATGTATGGGCCTGGTTGAAGAATTTATTAACCTTAAATCCTGCACCAAATGGTATGTTCCATTAGGCTTTTTTACTGCTAAAATAAGGGTATTGAATGGAGAGTGTGTAGGGTGGAGGAACCCCTTTCTTAGTAAGCTCTGAATGATTGGCTTTAGGCCCTTAAGACTGGCAGTTGGCAGGGGATATTGAGCCTGGTTTGGGAAGTGGTTAGTTCTTTAAGATGCACTTCCATGGGAGAGCAATTTGCAAAGGACAGGGTTTCAGTGCCCCATATAATTGGATCTACCATTTTACAGGGGAGGGGAAAAATGTGTGTTCTGGTGGTCGCTGGGGTCTCCACACCAGACACAAGGGGGTAAAGTCTCTTCTTCATCAGGGAGTAAAGCCATGATGAAGATATAAGTAGGGGAGGACAATAAGGGTAAGGTTATGGAGGCCTTCAAGATGGATAATATATCCCTTCCCAGCAAGGGCACTGGACACTGAGGCATAACCAAAAAATGGTGTGAAAAGGAGAACTCAGATAAGGAGCACATGAGGGGAGGAGTTCTGCGCGGGGTGATGGTTTGACTTCCTACCCTGACAATAGGAGATTCAGAGGGATAGGTAGTTCCCCTAAACTCTCTCAGAACTGAGAATATGGCCCCGGTGTCTACCAAAAAGTTTATGGGACGCCCATCCACTCGGATAACCACCCTGGGTTCATGCTTGGTGATTGAATAGGTCGGGACAGAAGACCCAGGGCCCCGTCAATCCTCGGCTGCTAGGCCCAGCAAGTCACTGGCAAGGTGCCTGAACTCAGCTCCTCTCCGGGAATTGGGGCAGTCTGATCCCCAGTGGCCAGGATGTCTGCATCTAGGGCACAGTCTGGGTGGTGCCCTGGGATTAGGGCAAGCTCTAGCCCAATGTCCTTCATCACCACACTTAAAGCAGGGCCCAGGGGGTTCTCATTGGGGGTGGTTGTTGTCTCCCCCTTTCCATAGGTTGGAAGGAGCCCTGTAACACCTGGGCCAAAATCTGGCAATTTTGGCGTTTGGCTCTTTCATCTCTGTTGTGGTAGACCTTGAAGGTCATGGCCAACACCTCGGTCTGAGGGGTCAAGGGTCCCCTTTCAAATTTTTTTAGCTTTGCCCGGATGTCGGGGTAGATTTGTGAGAAAAAATAGGTCATAAGAAGTTGTCTCCCATCTGGGGATTCAGGGTCCAAATTAGTGTACTGAAGGAGAGCCTTTGTTAGTCGGTCTAGGAAGACTGAGGTGTTTTCATTTTTCTCCTGGATGACTTCCTGGAGTTTATCAAAGTTAATAGCCTTTTGTGCTGCCGCCTTTAGGCCAGCTATCAGACAGGTAATAAGGTGATCCCTACGTCCCAGGTCTTGGAGGTCATTATAATCCCAATGGGGGTCTTGGTCTGGAACCGCCTGAGCCCCTAAGGGATGGTGGGCATTAGTCTGATGAACCTGGTCTGCATAGGCCCTAGCCTGGTCCCAGACCCTTTTCCTTTCCTCAGGGAGGAGAGTATTGGACAGAATCATATAGAGATCATGAAAGGTGAGGCTATGGGCTTGAGTTAAGTATTGAAACTCTTTAATAAAAGAGACAGAGTTTGCAGTGTAAGATCCCAATTTTTTTTTCTACTTGAGAAAGATCAAGCATAGAACAAGGAACTTAAACCCTTAAAATCCCATCCGGCCCGGCGACCTCCCAAAGGGGGGCCACAACATGTGAAGTTTGAGTCAGGTGATGAGATGTGGTGACTTGTGGGTTAGGTGCTGTATTAGTGCATGAATGGGTGGCTGAACGGGTGGCGGGTGGACTAAACTGAGGTGGAGGGACTAGGGTGGAAGGAACAGAAGTGGGAGGAGTTTGTGCAGAAGTATCGGGAGGAAGAGGAGGAGAAGTGTCTGAGGAAGAAGCCACAGATGTAGAAGATGAGGGAGAGGGAGGAGGTGAAAGTGGGGAAAGCAGGGCTGAGGGCGGGGGAGAGCGGTATGGAGGTGGTTCATCGGCCGTATCGAAAGTGGATGCAGAGGGCAGAGAAAAGGAAGGAGGAGGAGAAGATGTGGAGGCAGAGGGTGGAGAAGAAGAGGAGGAAGGAGGTTTGAGAGCAAGGAGTAGCTGTTGAGGCTTGCATCGGGTACGGAGATTTGGATGAGATCGAAGCAAGGAAAAAGCCTCCACATAAGTAATCCCGTTCCACTTCTTTGATTGCTCACAGTAATTAAAAGATCCTGGAGTAAATTGGGATCCAGAGACCCACACGTGGGCCAAACGTTTTGGTTGTCTAAGGGGTATGTAGGCCAGTCCTGGGTACAGAATTTTATGAGCCTTTTCGGTTTAATATCAGGGGCCAAGCTCAAGGTTTTCATATTATCTAAAAGACACTGCAAGGGTGAATCCGCCGGGAGGGACAAGGAAGGTCCCATGCTGGAAGGGCAAGATGGGAGTCAGAGAAAGAGTAAGAGAGAGGGACAGAGAGAAAACCCGGGCAGGAAAAAGCTTCCTGGAAGCTCAGGGCGAACAGAGGATCAAGTGGGCATCCCCAAAATGACCAACCGCCGCGAGGAAATACAGAGGGCACTACCCGGTTGTCACCAGTGAAGTGCGATCTGTGAAACCCAAATAGGGCTGGGGCCTCAGGCAACCTGGTGTCAGGAAAGTTTTTAGACTGGAACGAGAGAGTCAGGAACGGGAGGAACAGAGTTCCAGGAGGAACGGAGTTCCAGACTCTGGTGAGATGGGCTGTAGCAATTACACTAACCTGTCTATGGAAGATAAGAGTGAAGAGAGATGGAGGAGTTAGAAAGAAAGAATTAATCCTACATCCCAGGTGGTCAATTCCCAAGGGTGTCCAAGCAGAGTGCCCGGGGTCCACCGCAACCCTGATGGGTCTAGGTGGGGTGCATTCCCCCCCTAAAATACCCAGAGGAATTGCCGGACACTCAACGGCCAATTCCCTCGTTCTGGTGAGTTAGGGTTCAGGCACTCATGGGATGGGGGAACTCACCAATCTGCAGGCCAGTGGTGGATGTCAGGCAGGTGATCAGAGGAGTGGACTACGACAGGAACAGTTGGGCTCGGAGTTTGGGAACGGGGTTCCGCCTTGAGCAATGGGGATCCCTGTCCCAGGTTTCGGCACCAATGTAAAGGATGATGGAAAAGCTCCGTAAACTCAACAAGCCAAAACAACCATTTACCTGTTTAAGAGTTTATTAGCAGGACCATAGCAGCCAGTCACAGAAGAGAAGGGAGTTGAGAGAGAGAGAAAGAGGGGGGGAGAGGGA
>NW_026000221.1:174016-215869 GCF_001458135.2 Marmota marmota marmota
GAGGGGGAGAGGGGGAAAGAGGGAGAGAGAGGGGGAGAGAGGGAGAGAGGGAGAGAGGGAGAGAGAGAGTAAGAGTAAGAGAACGAACATGTACAGGGTATTGATATTTATGAGCTTAACACAGGATGAGGAGGAGCAAGGCAAGTGGGCTGTTACTTCTTCATTGGCCGAGAGTTTGCGCCACTTCAGGGATTGGAGGTGTGCCATTCAAAGTTCGCGCCATTCACAGGGATTGGAGGTGATGGTTCGCGCGCCATTCAGTGTGTCATGGACCTGAGCTCCCGGAAAAGAAGTGCTTCGGACGCCATCTTTCCTGAGCTCCCAGAAGAGAAGCACTCTGGGCGCCATCTTTACCAACAGGCATGGATTTGCTGCTTGTGGTATAACACAGCACAGGCAGCAGGACAGGACTTATGAGGCTTTTAGAGTTTTTTTTCTAACTCTAGCTGCCAGTTTTAGAGCCATATAGCTTGGTTATCCCCTCCCCATGCACAGTTATCTATCCTGCCTTTCCCTCTGTGCTTTTATGTTGATGGGATGCTATCAGAGCAAGAATTATTCTGCCCCAACAACAGATGTCTCCAGGCCAAATGAGATGCCCTGTCAGATCTTAAAAGGAAAGACCATCCCTGTCCCTAGGTCATAATCTAGCAGTACCAACACAACTGCCACATCCATGTTGGCCATCAGCTCTAGTCCACCATGGGCAAAGGAGGCTAGAAAGCAAGGTGGAGGCCAAGTCCATTTTTCTACAACCCAGGTAGCTTTCCTGGGATTTGTTCTCCCAGTCCAGGGCTGGTGTCCCTGACTCAGATGATCTGAGCTGCCTAGAGCTGGGCCAAGAAGTAGTGTCAGGCCTGCCAGCACTGGTTGAAAGGATTTACATCTTTTTTTAACTTTTTCTGCTGGTGTCCTGCTGAGAAATTGATGTGACTCCATTTTTTGAAAAATAAATGAATAACAGCAGCTTCTACCTCAAGGCCTGTCCTAAGGAAGGGGGCGTGACCCTTGTCCTTGGGAAAAACCCACAGAGCACTCCTAAGCACATACCCACCCTACTGAGCTGTTTGTCTGTAAATAATAGGAGAGCTCTGTGGCACCAGGTGTCCCTGACTGTTAGGCTAGGTGAGGATCCATAGCAACCCCCCTAGCAACCTCCAATCAGCATGAGACAGGGAAAATACCTGGAATACCAGATGACCCCCAAGTAGTTTATGGTGGTTGGTAACATGTTGGGAAACCATGTAGTTTAGCATGTACACCCTTCACGGCCTAAACCAATCAGTTCAAAGGAATCCCCTTCTTGTACTAACCAATCACCCCTGCCCAACTTGTTCCCGCCATTGAATGTGCTAATCAATGTTAAGAGTTGTTGTTTGATTTTCCCGCAGTATGGAATGATTTTCTGTGTGATGTTGTGAAGCATAGAGTATCCCCCCAAAACCTATAAAATCTCACTGAACAAAGGACCGGGACTCACTCCCTGAGACCGCTGCATCAGGAATGGTTGTGAGTCCTGGCTCCAGCTTGCAATAAAGACTCTTGTGTGATTGATCGGATTCGGTTCCTGGAGGTCTATTGGGGCCCCACGAATCTGGCATAACAGACTCAGTTAAGCTAGGTGAGGACCCATAGCAACCCCCCTAGCAACCTCCAATCAGTAAGAGACAGGAAGAATGTCAGATCAAGCGAGGCAGGCAGCGACCAAAGGAGGCAGATTTAAAAGGGCCGCTGAACAGGCTTTATTGAGATATCACTCCCGGGCGGAACTCGATCGGACCCACAGAGGGGACAGGGGAAGGGTCTGAGGAGAAACCGCACAGAAGCTCAACTGGACTGGACTTTTATGGGGCTTACAGCAGGAAGGGAAGGGCTTGGGACAGGAAAAGGTGTTCCTAGGGTCCCTTGCCCCCTTGGAGTTGGTCAGGGGAGTTGGCTGAACTCCAGGATTGGCCAGGGGGTCCTGCTGATTACAGGCGTTAGTCAGGAGATCTGGCTGATTGACAAGCATTTCTGCCAGCATCTGATTGATGTTCTTTTCCGGCACGGGCTGCATTGTTCTAAGTCGCCACTAAGTCACCACCAAGTCACCACCACGGACCTAACAGAGAATACCTGGAATGCCAGATGACCCCCAAGTAGTTTATGGTGGTTGATAACAAGTTGGGAAATCATTTAGTTTAGCATGTACACCCCTCATGGCCTAAACCAATCAGTTCAAAGGAATCCCCTTCTTGTACTAACCAATCACCCCTACCCAACTTCTTCCCGCCATTGAATGTGTTAATCAATGTTAAGAGTTGTTGTTTGATTTTCCCGCAGTATGGAATGATTTGCTGTGTGATGTAGTGACGCATAGAGTATCCCCCCAAAACCTATAAAATCTCACTGAACAAAGGACCAGGCTCACTCCCTGGGACTGTTGCGTCGGGAACAGTTGTGAGTCCAGGCTCGAGCTTGCAATAAAGACTCTTGTGTGCTTGCATAGGATTTGGCTCCTGGAGGTCTTTTGGGGTCCCATGAATCTGGCAAAACACTGCTATCTTTGCATACCAGAGGCGGTGCCTTTTTGTGCACCATCAACTTAGTTCTGGCTATTCAGACTCCTTATCCTGCAACTGCCTGAATGTCTGCATGAACAGAATGTCTTCCATTGATTTCATCTCTGATAGCCAACTCCCACAGTATGATTGTATAATAATTCAAAATGCCATTCAGTGTCCAGATTGTGTTATAGTAAGACATCATCTTTTCTTAGTCATAGTGAAACTGGATTTTCAACCTCTGTTGCTGTAGTGTTGCAGAACCCCAGCCACCTGCCAGAGCCTTTGGCTGAATTTGAAGAATGAAATCCACAGACAAGGAAGAGTGAGTGAATATAGGATTTATTCAAATTAGAGGAAAATACAGAACTCCTTCAGGGCAAGAGTTATAAACTGATAGGGGTTGCTACTTCAGAGTACTAATCTTATATAGCTTATATAGCTACTGGGTATGGGGCATTGGTCAATATCTATGATAATCAAGCTATTGGAAAAGTACCAACCTTAGGCTAAAATCTATACTAACTGGGTATTGGAAAAGCGTTAAGATTATTGGTTAGCCCTTGACTCTGTAGACTTCACTCAGATCTGTCCAGCCTCCCTAGTTCCATCACATCAAGACAAAGGAGTTGCCTGGAATGTTTCTATAGGTTTATCTCATGGAGTGAATTTTACATTTAAAAAACCTTCATTAGAGCCCATTACTATCCTATTGAATAAATCAATAATAAGATATTATTAAACCTACCTGTGGCCCATTTAGCTAAGATCTTTCCCAAGAGACACAGCATTGTTTGTGTCTTAATAGGCCAGTAACAAATACAAATAAAAAACAGAGGCAAACAACCAGAGGGATTCCCCCAATCCAGGGGTGATGGATGGGAACCTTTAAAACAGACAAACCAGACAGGGAGAAAATATCCCTTAGGTTCCCCATCCCACTGAATCATTGGTGAGGGTTAAGTCCATCAATAATGTCACCACACATGTCCCCATAAAGAGGAACCAGATATTCCCATGAAGGGGAACCAGAAGTGTGGAATCAAAGGTCTTGGTGGGCACACCAGGGAAGTTTACCTGATTACCAAGATGTCATGAATTTGCTCCATTCAGAGTTCTTTATCAAAGTAGACCAGTTGGGGCTAAGGTTGTGGCTCAGGGGTAGAGTGCTTGCGTAGCATGCATGAGGCACTAGGTTCGATCCTCAGCACCACATAAAAATAAAAAAAAATATTGTGTCCATCTATAACTAAAAAATAAATATTAAAAAGAAGACCAATCGGGCTGGGGATGTGGCTCAAGCAGTAGCGTGCTTGCCTGGCATGCGCACGATGCTGGGTTCGATCCTCAGCACCACATACAAATAAAAATATTGTGTCTGCCGAAAACTAAAAAGAAATATTAAAAAAATTCTCTCTGTGTCTCTGTCTCTCTTTCTCTCTCTCTAAAATAAAGGGGGGAAAAAGACCAATTGGTGGATTAACCTGTACAGTTAGGAAGAAAAGGCAGGAGTTTCCTGAAGGAAAAAGAGTCCCAGCAGCTGTTGGGATGTTCCCTCAGTCCCTCCCTTAGCTCCCTACTTTGACCCAAGGCAAACTCATTCTGCCTCCTAATTCTCCAGCAGTCAAGTCTCAACAAGCTCCTAATCCGCCTTGCTCAGAGTGCCAGAACTACCCAAGAAGTTCAGAGCAGTGACACTCTCGGATCCCATTTGGGTGGCCAAATTTGATACTGAAAGCTTGATCCTTTTACATGATGCTCATCCAATAACAAAGGCAAGGGTCTGAGAAAAGGGGAAAGAAGTTTTCATGCTTTGCTACCAAAGGCGAAATACTGGGGACTCTTGTCCCAGAGCCTGTGAGTCTGTCAGGGGGAAAAGTGGACTTTTAAAGAGGTGAGTCAAAGACTCCACTCCAATTGTGTCCTATCAGGACTCAAATCATTTGTAGCCTCAAGAGATGGCCATTTCTTAGCTCCACAGGTGCTGACTCTGAAATGTGGACTCCTTCATTCCTGTCACCTGTGAGCCCAAGTGTTAAGTAGCAGTTAAGTAGTAGATAGTAATAAGCAGTGGAATGTATAGCAAGGACACAGGTTTACTTTAAGATACTCTTAAAGTTTCCTTTAAGTTACTACCAAGGCAAATGAGTAAATAACTTATAGCAGATAACCTGTAGAGAAATATCAGTACACAAACCTTGAGGATAAACAAATGAAGGAGCTAAATGGGGGAAATACATAAAGAAAGAAGGATTTATGGGACTAACTCTCGACAGAGTCCATAAAGGTCAAGATAAAACCAAAATTTATGGCCCCAAGTGTCTCCTTCTATCTCAGAAGCAGGGATTCTTTAGTGACTCAAGGCAGTTCAGAAACCTCTGACCAGTTGCCACCCCAATGCCCACATTAACATAGGATTGACCTGTAGATGAAGCCTCTGAATAGGATGGCTCACCATGACAGTTCCAGAGAGGACCAACTAAGGTTAAAAAAAAAAAAACTCCACTGCCCAACATGAAGAAGGAATTGAACACCTGATTAGCAAAGAGTGCAGAAGGTGGACCCCAGTTCTCAAGGCAAATACCAAACAGTAATAAATTTGGAAACAGCACTATTTTCTTTGTCATTCTCTGCTCAGAGAGGGCCCGCTCTCTCCCTTGAGAGTGCTCTCTGCTTGAGCCTTGGTCTGCATCCACCCTACTTCACTTCCACTCCGCCTTCACTCATAATAAAATTCTCTAGCATGACTTTCAGTGTCTGGCTTTAAATTTTTTTTCAGAACACAAGAACCAAGGTTTGGAGCTTCAGCTTCTTGCTCTTCTGTGACAAAAGACGATAACCTAGGATAAGAAGAAGGTTAATCTTGCTCTCCCCATGATAAAAAAGGGGGGAAGGGGAAGAGAAAAGGGAAAAAATATCAGTTTTAAAATAAATATCAGTGGTGGAGGAATAAGCATTATATTCAAAGTATAAAGGGCATCCCTGTTAAATTTTTGCACATGGCTAATGGTTCAAATTCAAGTATTTGCAGAGGAGTTGAGTAGTATAGAAGGAAATCAAAGATTGGTAGAAAGGAGACAAAAGGAAGGAAAAGGAGATTATAACTTTATTTTGGAAAAATTTGTGTTCATACTTTCACTCCCAAAAGCCTTTATTCCTCCCAGACCTGGCCTGCCCCAAGCCATTTTTCCCCAGGCCTGTCCTAAATTTTTGGAAAATCTATAAATTGTCTCAAGATCTCTAAAAGTTACTGGAAATTCACTTGCTTTTGAAAATTTACCTGTAAAATATATTTTTTAAACAGATTAATCCAAAAGAGATATGATATTTTAATAAGCCTATTAAATAGGGTACATTTCAAACAGTATCTATTGATCAGATAGTGGAAACAAATCAACTTCAAGATCCTGAGAATAGCCAACCACCATAACCTCTATAGGGAGATTAGACAGAGGGAGGTTGGAGACTGGCAACCAAAACATAGTGTTCAGCAGCACTGAGATGACTATAGTTACACATACACACACACACAAACACACAAATGCATACACACATGCACATACTAACACACTCACCAGTCTACATATGTAGACAAAACCCTACATCCCCAACCCTTTTATTTTAGTTTTTATTTGGGGGGGTGGGGCAGGCTATTGCTAAGTTGCTGAGACTCGCCTCAAACTTTCCTCCTGCCTTAGGCCCCTAAGTAGCAAGGATAATAGGACTGCACAATCACATCCAGCTGTGGTACACCACCCGTGACACTACTTGAGTGGATATTTTCTCAGTACTGAGCCATGGGGACTTAGGTCTCCCCTCGGGAAGGATCCCAGCATTCCCATGTGTAGACTGCCCAAGGCGTCAGATCTCTGCCCTCACTCTACCAATGGGACAGTTCTTGCAGCTCAGGACTTGGGCGTTACCCATTAGGCTTGGACAGCCCACCTCCTATCTTATTAGGCAAAGGAACATCCATCAAAATCCTTATGCCAGGCGCCATCCAGACTTGTTTACAGACTCTAACACTTCTGAAGATCCTTTGTATAAATAAAGGAAAATGCGGGTTCTGGATCTCTCTTCCCAGTGTGGAAGCTCGGCCTGTAAGGTCAAAGAGACATCTTGCCCCCGTATAAAAAAAAAAATTACTTCCATGCCTGGTGGTCTTTTCCCCACCAGCTACTCCATGCAGAGGAACCCCATTCCACCTCCCACACAGGACGTGGGTGGGAGTGAGCTCATGCTCCATCTTCACAATCAATCATTTATTTTGAATCCACTGATTAATCACAGGTATATATATTAGTTTGGGCTATGAGTGGTACACAAAGTGAACTCAAATTGTTCCAAACTGTAAGTGGGTCTGTGTTTAGGGCCAAGTCAATAAGGAGAGTCCTCCAAACTAACTTCTATGAGAAGTATAATATTTATTCAAGAATAAATAATAAATAAATACTAAACACTAAGAATAAATAATAGTTCTTAAATACTAATAGATATAGATGTTGAGATAGACAAAATAACTGAATGGTAAGTCTACAATTTTTTAGAACTCAGACCATCAAAACATTTTACCTAGAAGTATTTTTATCACTGATATTGACATGTATTTTATCACTACAATTGACAGAGTAGATATAATGAAAAGCAAACTTATTTTATTTTTATTTAATTTTTTATACTAAATTATTTAAAGGTAATGGTCCTATCCATCTATCTACTTATATATCACCTATATTTGTTTCACTGCCTTGCCCTAGATAGCTGCCCACTATCCCCCAAGATTTTTGAGACACATTGAATGCGTAGCTTGGTGTCACATGTGCAGTTTCCAGACACGTGTGGTATTTTACTATGAGGATGTTCTCTGTGACTTGTGATTTTGGTCCTTCCCAAGGCCTCCAGTTAGCTGGATACAGTGCTGCATGCCTGTAATCCCAGTGATGCAGGAGGCTGAGGCAGGAGGATTGCAAGTTCAAGACCAGTGTGGGCAACTTAGCAAGACCCCAACTCAAAATAAAAAAGGGTCAGGGATGTCGGTCAGAGGTAGAGCACCTCTGGCTTCAATCCCCAGGACTGCAAAATAAAATAAAATAAAATAATTAAATACAGGTCTCTATTTGCCTCTGTATGTATTAGAAGGCAGCAAACACTGACACAAAATAGCCTAATTAAAGATTTTGCTTTGGTGCCTTTTTTTTTTTTGGTGAGAGGTGTGGGTGAGAGAGACACTGCTAACCCACATAAGTCTCATTCTCTTTCCCTTTTCCTAGCAATCTAAAATCTACCCCTTAACACACTTTTTTTTTACTCTTTTTTCCTTAAGTAAGTGTTAAGTAGGTAAATGTCTCTAGTGTCTATCCTCCTCTCTCCTCATCCCCCAGCTTCTGGCTAACCATGACCCTCCAGTCTTTCCATATTCCCACCTCTCCCACAGCAGCCTTGTCTCTCCCTTCCCTCTCTCTTCACATTCATGGGTGGTATGGCTTGGATGTGAGGTGTCCCCCAAAGCTCAAGTGTGAGACAATACAAGGAGGTTTAGAGGCTATATGATTGGGTTATGATAGTCTTAAATGAGTGTAACTACTGGCTGGTAGGGTGTGGCTGGAGGAGATGGGTCCCTAGGGGCATCCCTTGAGGGTATATAGTTTGCGTTTGGTGAGTGGACTCACTCTCTCTCTCTCTCTCTCTCTCTCTCTCTGTTTCCTGATCATACTGTGAGCTGCTTCCCTCCACCACACTCTTCCACATTGATGTTCAGCTTCATTCTTAAGCCCCAAGGAATGGAACTAGTTGTCTATGGACTGAGACCAAAACCATGACCCTCAAATAAACTTTTCCTTCTCTACAGTTGTTCTTCTCAGGTTTTTTAGTCACAGAAAGGAAAAACAACTGACTAAAACAATAGGTATCACAGAGCTCCTTACACAGTCCCTAGAAGAAAAAACTTACAAATCTTGATTTAAAAAAAAAAATCATCACCATCCTTATCCCATCTTGGCCCTCCCCAGAAGACTGGCAGGCCCTGTAGAACTACAGCCAGTACCTCTGTGGGCTTTGCTCTCAGTTTCTTGTTAGCAAGTTTTTTCTCATCATGGTATAGTTGTGCAGGGTCTGCCTGGCCTAGCCTAACTGACCATCTTCCTGGCTCTGGATCTTCAATGAGGACTCAAACTTCACTTTTGCCTAATAGGTGACTAGAAACAGTATTAAAGATATGGCATCTCCATCTCTATTGTTTGTGTGTATGTGTGTGTGTGTGTGTGTGTACTGGGGATTGAATCAAGGGGTGCATTACCACTGAACTACATTCCCAGTTTTTTATTTATATTTTGCTTTAATTCGAGGTCTTGCTAAACTGCTGAGGGTCTTGCTAATTTGCTAAACTGACCTCTAATTTCTGGTCCTCCTGCCTCAGCTTCCCAAATCACTGGGATTACAGGTGTGTGCCATCGTGCCTGACATTCTGCCTCAATTTTGTATCTGTCTCCTTTGCTCTGAGTCACCTTGGATTCCAGCAACAAGAGGTCTGATTGACAAACATCTTGTAATGAGTCTAAGCCACCCTACTATGCAACAGCAATTTTCTTATTGGGGACAAGTCCTCACCTGACCAATTCTAAAATAATGATGAAGCAGACTACACCTGATTAAGATCACCTGCTTGGATTTGCATAGTTGGAGTTTTGGAAGGCTGTCAACTATGAGCTATTTAATTTGGATGCCCTTTGTTTCAGAACCCTTGTCAAAACCTGTTCGCTTGCATCTGGTCTTTTCTCTTGCCACTTCATTACATAAATTTGCCTTTTTGATTTTTGACTTTCTCCTGGCCATTGGAATCTTGCCCCTTATAGTCCAAAACACATCTCTCCCAGTTATCTCAGATAGTTGAAATTTTTGGAGAATGGGCAGTTCCACTAAAATGAAATCCAAAGTTCAAGGAATTAAAAACTGTTTGAAATAAAACTATCTGGCACTCAGCTGGCTTTATGTTTGAAAATTATGGTGCCTCAACATACAAATAATTTAAAAGGGGGGAAAACTTAATATTCCCAAGTTTATATTATTGTGTGCTAATTCAGAATCCTTGGGTAATAAAACAGAAGTACAAAATATGTATAAATTTCTTATTTGCCATTTCTAAATTCTTAAACAATGAAAAATGTCTTAAAATTTAAAGCAAGTGCTTTCTAAAATGACTAAAACCTGTGATAAGTTAAAATAGGAATACAAAGCTTTGGAAAGCTCAAAAAGTTACTTTTACTGGTGGATGGGTATAGAAAACACTTTTTGCCCCACTCTTGGAAAAACCTATATCTAGGGGCTGGAGATGTGGCTCAAGTGGTAGCTTGCTCACCTAGCATGCATGAGGCACTGGGTTTGATTCTCAACACCATATAAAAATAAAATAAAAGATATTGTGTCCACCTAAAACTAAAAAATAAATATTAAAAAAAATCTATATCTGATTAGAAAACAAATTAGGTCAGAAGGATTTATTAGCTAGTAATAGTTATCCAACATATGATTTTACAAAACCTTTGCAAAATAAAATTGCCTTTGAAAGAATGCCTCCTTCTATTGATTGATTTGCTCTTAATTTAGGAAGAGATATTAAGTCTTCACTTTAAAAAAGACTTATTTTGCCAGGTGCAAAAGTATAATCTTAGCAACTCAGGAGGCCAAAACAGGAAAGTTTGAGGCCAGAGTGAAAAACTAAGTTGTGAGACCCTATCATAAAATGAACAGAAAATTGGGGAGGGAGGCTGGGGATATATCTCAATGGTAAATTATCCCTGGATTTAATCTCCAGTACAAAAAAAAAAACCCTCTCAGAGATAAAGAATTAAAACATCCACAATGTAAACAACAACAAAAAGCCGGTTTGAAACCTTTGCTTTCACTTGCCCTTTGCTCTTCTTAGTGTTGAGACTCAGTTCTGTGTCTTGAGATATAAAGACATTCTTTCAAAGGCAAAGACATTCTTTCAAATAAGTCAGGCCTTTGGAAGTACAGATTTAATATTAATAACTGCTTATGGCTATAATAATTATATCAAAGTCTAACTTTTTAAAAACTGGCAAGTGATGAATCTAAATGAAAGCTCTTGAAATCTTGGGTTTCATGGTCAATCTAAAAATAGCTGTTCAAATGGATAGTTGGATATAAATGGGATAAACATTTATAAATGTATATGTTAAGGAAAACATCTGTGTCCTGTGTAAGTTAAAATAGTGAAACAACAATTGCTAAATATAAATTCCAGTACTCTTGTTACCAGCAACCAAGCCAGGGAAATGGCCTGGATCCCAGCTGGCCAGATTCAGCTGCCTACCCACATAAGAAATAAGTAAATGATGTAAAAAGAAAAAAATAAATTTAACACATTTGATAAAACTGGGGAGAAGCAGCTAGACTATTTCTTCATTAGTCTTACAGAAGCAGTTATAATTTATAGAAACAAAAGCCAGAAGGTATAAATATGTAGATTTAGCTAGGCTGTGCTGGTCGGAGAACATGCCAGTTTCAGCCTGAGGAAGTTTGGAATGCAGAAGAGTAGTTATCAGGAAGTTGATTTTAATTTAAAAGATCTTTCTTTCAACTTGCCCCTGTTTAATTCAACTCTCCATGTTGAGAGAATAGGCATGTCATCTGATTGGTAAGTGATTATTGGATCAGTGTGTAGATACCATCAAGGAACTTGAAGCATAAGGAGCCAGATGCTTGTTTCTGAAGGAGTCAAAGTCTGAAATATTTAATAATTCTGCCTAGGAGAAGGACTTTAGTGTTAGTGAATAGATAGGACAGACAGCGCCCCTGTCCCCTACCCCCCAAAAAGGGCTTCTCTAAACTTAATGGCTACTCCATGAAATTAACCTGTAGAAACAGTCCAAACTTACCAGCTAACTCTTTGTCCTGGAGCAGTAGGAAGAGGGAAATGGAATGGACCTGAGTAAAAGCTACAGACTCAAGGGCTGGAAAGGTCATAGCCAATCAAAAATCATGGGCCAAACTAATAGCCTTAACTGTTCCAGTTACTGTTTAACAGAGATATTAACCAATAACCTTGGTACTTTTCCAGTACCAGTTTAGAATAGATATTGACCAATAGCCTTGTCACTTTTCTAATACCTATTTAGCATAGGTAGTGATCAATGACCACACCTGGTAGCTACATTAACTCCCAGACTAGCACACCTGACTGATAACCTGCTATTTTCCTCTCAGTTGAATGAATCCTATTCCTTCACTCTCACTCTCCGTTATCTATGAGTTTCCTTCTTTGAATTCATAAGAGAAAACCTGGAAAGAAGTCCCTGACAAGGGCTGGGGGCTGCTGCATCTCTACAGATTTCTAACAGATCCTGCCCACTGGCTGAAACTGTGGAGGGTTAGATTTCACCTGCTGCATAGACTCCCTACCCTGAAGCTGCCAGTGCAGGAGAAGAGAATCCAACTTCACCTAAATCCAGTTTATTCTCTTTTTTATAACCTCCAAATTGATTGCTTTGGTGGGATTTTTTGACAAGTGACTCCTGCAATTTCCCCCCTTGTTTCTGAATGATTTCCTCTGAAGACATTTCTGGTTACTTGCCAAGAATTTTGGTCCCATGAAGTGGGAAACTTGTCCTATTCTTTGATCTGATTGGTCCCATGTCAGAAGGAAAAATGACAGTTTAGGAATCAATTGTCAAAAGACCCACCTGTTTTTCAGTACTGGAGACTAAACCTAGTGGTACTGTAACTCTGAGCAATATCCCTATCCCTTTTTATTTTATTTTATTTTGAGACAGAGCTTCACTAAGTTGCCTGGGCTGGCCACCAATTTGATCCTCCTGCCTTAGCCTCTGGGGTCACAGGAACTACAGGCATACACCACCACAACATGGCAGAAATGACCCTTTTTAGCCAAATTCAAACAATAATAGGTTTTAGAAAGATTAGTTCTTAGGCAAGCTTACCTAGAAGTCCTCTATTAAGAATTTAAACAGGGGCTGGAATTGCCACTCAGTGGTAGAGCATGGCCTAGCACATGTAAGGCACTGGGTTCAATCCTCAGTACCACATAATAAATAAATAAATAAGTAAATAAATAAATAAATAAATAAATTAAAGGTATTGTGTCCAACTGCAACTAAAAAAAAAATAAAATAAAATAAATTAAAAAAAAAATCTCCAGACATTGCCAAATGTGTTCTGGAGAGGAAAAAAAAAGAATTTAAACAATCAAGAAAGTAGAAAGCATTAATAAGAGAAAAGAAATACAGTTGAACTAGTTAACATAATCTCTTTAGTTCTATCATTTTTATGTAATAAAAGAAAAACAACTTGTAAGAGTAGTTTCCAGATAGGGATTTAGGATAAAGAGAGAGAGATATTGATTATCAAAGAAAACATCCATGAGCCATTGAGATGCAGAAAGTACAGCTGTAAATCTTGAGCCTTTCCCTGTTATAGTTAAAGCATCTTCCCGGGGTTTCATAAACTGACTTCCAGACCACTCACCTATAATCGAATCAAGCCTTTATTGAAGCACACCGGTGGCGGCTGACCAGAACATAAAGCTGTTCCCCTGATCAGCCCCAAACAATTGCAAGGGCACTCCTTATAAGCCTGAAAACCGCAAAAGGGATGTTCAGGGGTCCAGCCAATGCAAGCAAGCCAGGTTACAGAAATGGGACAGTGCAGACAAGCAGCGGGAAGCCTAACCAATCACAGCTCAGTCACCCTAGTTACAGAAACAGAGCCCCGTTACCCTAGTTATAGAAACAATGCCCCATTAGGTAGTTCCGTGTTCTTAAAGGTTTCTATAGCAAAAGGAAAAGGACATCTTGCCCCAATCATTACCCTTCTACTTGGCATGGTTGTTTTACAAGATGAAGTCATAAAACAAAATGGAGTCACATTTGCTTCTACTATCACATCCCTTTGTAATATGAGGGAAACATGCAAACCCAAGGAACACTGGTGCAAAATTGGGTAGCTCTACCCTGGTTCCACTTCTAGTCTGGCCCCCTAATATAGCCTTTTTATAAATATTGGATCCCCATCCCAAGGCAGGGCTTTTCACTCTCGAGATAGCCCACATTCTCCCTTGAATGTGTACCTACTTCCTAAATAAATCTTTCTCTATGCCTTTTGCAGACTTGGGCTGAAATTCTTTTCTTTCACACATACCAAGAACCCCACTGGTCCAAAGTTGAATTTCCCTTCCCAACTAGGATGTCCTGAATACACCTAATACTGAGTGTCCATAATACACCTAATACTGGAGACTCCCAAGACTTTCCACAGAACTATACAAATTTTGAATAGAGGAAATAAGAGTCAAGCTTATTTATCAATTAAGAACTTACATATATACACTTATATATACTTTGAAAACAGTCATAATGTTGAACCCTCGACACAAAGAAAAGACACCACCAACTCCAATTTTAAAACAAATTAAAGCAAGCTTATATTGTGTACACAAGAGAGTCAATCAACAACTCCTCGCCCAAAGGCCAGGCCAGAGGACAACATCTGGTCTAAGTACAGGGAGGTTTTTATAGCACAAAATGTTACAAAGGGGGGTGTCTTGGGAACTTAGAGATAACAGGGTTCTGGCAAATATAATACAAAGGCAGATAACAGGTTAATGATTCTGCATGGCTTAACATTTCAGGGTAGGGAGTAAATTTAGATTCCAACATCAAAATTTTTGAGGGGCCTCTAAGGTTTTAGGGAGGGTTCTTATATGGTCAACACTTTAAATCTAGCACTTAAGACTTTAAATCTAGCACTTAAGCTTAGATTTTAAATCTAGCACTTAAACAGAGCCAGGCATGGGTGAGTTCAGACCATGGGCAGGAATTTCAAACAAGTTTAAACACCAGAGTATGGTCAGGCCAAATGGAAATCTTAGTATTATATAGTAAAACAGAAATGAACTTTCATGACCTTGTGGCAAGATGGTTCCCAATCTTAAGATGGAATTAGGCTGGGTTCATCAATAATACTAACAGTAAAAATGAGAACATTTTTAACATAGCAAGTCTTGTACAAATTTTATATCAAAATCTATAACATTAAATTTATCCTGAGACAGAGGATGAATAAAGAAAAATTGTCATTTACTAACTACAGGAAGATGGCTTATGTTATCTGAAATGACTACAAACAATATATAAAGCATTATTATTACATAAAGAGTTTAGCAACTTAGCAAAACAATTTTGTTTTCTTTACAATGTACTAAGATAACAATCTTGATTTACAGCATTCTATTTAAAAGATGTTTCAAGCTTTAGAATACTTGTTGCAATAAAACATCACATCATTATAAAAACAGTGGCCCATTTAAACTGTTTAAAGGAAACTTAAAAAAAAAAAAAAGATCTGAATATGCCCTAACTCCTGTAGGACTTAAATTTTAAGGACTCAAAAACCTAACAAAATCAGCAGAATACATAGGAAATTATTTTGATAAAATATAAAATTTTTGTTTTCTGTAAGCCAGTTCTTTGTAAACTTTGCTAATAATAGATCAACATTTAGGCTCTGGGGTTGTGGCTCAGCGGTAGAGCACTCGCCTAGTGTGTGCGAGGCCCTGGGTTTGATCCTCAGCACCACATGAAAATAAATAAATAAAAACAAAGGTACAACTAAAAGAAATAAATATTAAAAAATAGATCAACATTTTAAGAAATCTTTGTTCTTTAAATATAAACAACTAGATTTTGGTTTCTTATTGGTGCACTACATTCTGACTTAGAAAATCCTATAATAACTTTTTACTTGTGGCCATCTTAATTACCTATAAATCTTATATAGAGTCCCTTATTTTCTGAACATTTTTCCTTATCCAGAACATTCAGATATTTTACATGAAAGATACATATGTGAATGTCAGATTGTTTTAGCTATTTAAGGTCCACTTTATGCAATATCATTTTTCTATGTCATAATTTTGGGCATTGCCAACTGGATGCTACCTATGAATTTTAAAGTTATGAAGTGGCACCCCCTTTCTCCACAGAAAAGTCTTAACTGGGCTTCTCCAGAAATCTTCACCATGGCTGATTTTAGGACTATCAGCAAAAGAGTCTCTATAAAAGAGTTCAATGTTGATAAACTTCCAATTTTTGTGTTGCCCTGTTTTACTTGGCCACTGGCTGGGAAGAAATCAGCATTCCAGGTGCTGGACACCCCCTTACTTGTTTTTTACAAACATGTATTCAGTGTAGTAGTTTGTAGAAATGTGAAACCAAAGCCTCTGGCCTTGAGCTGGGGCTTCACAGTGATGTCTACATTCCTAAGAGAAGATACCAATTAGGCTCCATGGTAACAGCTGGCAGGGGGAGGAAAAAAAGGGGAGAAGAAGCTCTCCCCTTCTCAGGTGTTGTCCTTGAAGGGTTAACTTGCCCCAAAACAGTGAAAGAAAAAGCTGCTTTAATGTGAACTTCTGCAGACTGTGAAATTCTGAACCCCTCCCCTTACATGCTGGGTATAAAACTCTGAAACTACCTGAACTCAGGGTTCAGGGTTGATTGATTACAGCGAAATCCGTGCCTTCTGAACCTAGTTGCAGCCAAATAAAATTGTTTCCTGTTATCTTCGGTGCCCTGCCTCATCTGTCCCTACAACAGTTACTTACACGGCACACAGTGGTGCTTGCCTGTAATCCCAGGGACTCTAGAGTTCAAGGCAAGAGGATCACAGGTTCTAAGTCAGCCTCTAAATTAGTAAGACCTTATATCAAAATAAAAATAAATATAACCTAAAATGGCTGAGGTTGTAGCTCAGTGGTAAAATACCAGTAAGGATGGCCTTAGGCCTTAGCCTAAGCAGCTCTATTTTAAAATAAACCTCAATCTCACCAGACAAGGCACAGAGCCCTCCAATATGTCATACATAAGGCATAGCCTAATAAAAACAAATCACTTTCCACAATGCTGATAAGAGTCAAGGTGAAGTCACATGTCATTTGTTGTAACCCCAATAAGAGCCAGAAGGTTAATATCAGGGCAGAAACCACCAGATCATGTGTCCTGTCTAAGATGTAAGATGTCACTAAGAAACCTGGTTTTAGCTGATAGGAACCAAAAGGGCACACAGAAGTCCCAAAATTTAGTATAAATAATTGAACAAATAAACAGACATTCCTGTGGAGAGCCATCCTCACGCGTGACTGGGCGAATCCCGGTTTGGGTCTGAGGCTTCTGGCTGGGTCAGAATTTTCCCGGCCCTCTCCTGATGAAAGAACCCATCCGTGTGGGGGTGTGACTGACCACTGACCCTGGGGGCCCAATCACTGACCCTGACCTTGGAGTGTGGCCCCCCTCAACCTTCATTGGATGGAATTATCCCCTGAATTTCTTGTTCCCCAATAAAAGGCTACTCCCTGGCGTGCTCGCTCTCTCTCTCTCTCCTGCTAGCCCTGAGTAATCCTTGCTGCCCTACAGGTGGTTCAAGGTTGGAGCCAGAGAGGGGAGCCGTCTCAGACCTGGTCATAGTAAAAGGTAACTGAGTCTGTGTGTTTTATTTCGATCTCTGCTAGCTAACTTTTATGCCAAGAACCTCATTAATGAAACCAATGCACAGGCTGCATGGTGGAATTGGCGCCCACGAGGGGGGCATTCTAGATTAGCTAGATTGAGTGGGAGCACGCTATAAAGATAAGATAAAGGAAGTGGTGACAATTTAGAGTCACAAAAGTACCTGGAGATATTGAAGGAAAGAGACATTAAATTAATTAAAATGGGAAATTCAACTTCTACGGATAAGGAAATGTATCTGACTATTTTAGACAGTATAATTAATCAGAAAGGAAAACAGATAAAGAAAGCTCAGTTATTACAGTTCTTAAAGATTGTAGGTGAATATTGTCCTTGGTTTTGTGAACAAGAGTCTCCAAATTTATCTACTTGAGAGAAATTAGGAAGAAAGTTACAAAAGGTTTATCTCTCTAATGAACTACCTGGAGGCATAGAAAGTATTCAGAAAACTTGGACGGCTCTGGAAGTTTGTCTTTTTGAGTATATGGGCCAAAGTTCGTGGCCCCCTGAAGACCTGTTAAAAGGCATGCAGAGGGCTATTAAGTCTATTCAAATGGAAAATCCGCCTGAGGCTAAGTTAATTCCCTTTCCATTAAGCCCTTTAAAAACAAAGGCACTAGGGGCCAAACCAAAAGTTAGGAATGTGACCTTAAACTTGCAAGACCAGGCTAGCCCACAGGGAGATTATAGGGACGAATATCATAGAGAAGAAACCTCGGAAATCCTAGAAAGCCCTCCGGAAGGGGTAGAGGATCTTCCTGGGGAGGAGAATCCAGAAGAGATTCCTAGAGGGGCACAGAGTTCTTCTCAGCCACATGGCTTAGAAGCCCAATTTCAAAATGGCGACAGTGCAGAGTCTGACCATGACTCACAGTCTGAGGGAGAAGAATCAGACGTTGAAATTCAGGACTTACAGAGAAATCTTAACAGGCTGCGTTTAACACCGCCTGCCCAGGCTATTCGAATTCGGCCAGTGCCTGCTAAAAGGACAAAATTTAACAGGTACACTGGATTAACAATGACTTTTCTTACCCGGTTCCAGCGAGGTATTAAGAAAGCACAGGAAGATGGGGAGGATACTAGCGGTTTTCAACTTTTTCCAGTTTTTGAGCAAGTTAATGAGCAAGATCAGAGAGTTAGAGTTCATGCTGTAATCCCATTTAAAACCATTAAGGAACTAAAGAATGCATGTGAGACGTATGGTCCAAATTCACCTTTTGTACAGAGTCTGATAGAAAATATTTGCTCGCAGCCCCTTCCTCCTAGTGATTGGATTTCTTTAGCCAGATCTTGTCTGAGTGGGGGAGATTTCTTGCTCTGGCGAACTTATTGGACTGATTTTTGTACTGAACAGGCAGAAAAGAACAAATGACAGGATATAGAAACGCCAGTAGAAATGTTTCTAGGGACAGGTGAATTTACTGATATAGAAAGACAGTTAAATTATGAATTTGTAGTATACAATCAAATAACTGATTGTGGGAAACATACCTGGAGGCAGATTGTCCCTAAGGACCAATCCAATTTAGTTCTTACCAAAATCAGGCAAGGTGCGAGTGAACCTTACTCAGATTTCGTAGCCCGATTGTACCAGGCTGCAAACAGATCGATCAGGGACCCGGGAGTGAGTGAGTTCATTGTTAGGCAATTGGCATTTGAAAATGCAAATAAGTATTGTCAAGATGTTCTTAGGCCGCACAGTAAAAAAGGGACAATTTCCGAGTTTATTCGCTTATGTTCTGACATAGACTCTACCCATTTGCAGACAGTAGCCCTAGCCATGGCACTAAATGAAACTGAAACCACAGGATTTAGTACGAAAACCCTGCGGGAAATGTTACATTTGCGGGAGAAATAATCATTTTGTGTGGGAGTGTCGCATGCGCAATTTTAAGTTCAGGGTTCCATCTACTGGTGATAATAGATATTGCAGGACTCAACCCCACGTGGCGAGTCAAGATGGCGCGGATCAGCCCGCCTTCTTGCCGTCATTTCCTCCTAGCGGGAGGACAAAAAACTTCCGGTCGGCACCTCCCCGGGCCGAGCAACAATACAGGGAATTCGAGGAGAGGTCACACAGTGTGACGTCACTGGCGCCGACCAGGACAGCCCGCGATTTTTATCGGAACATAGATCGCAGACAGTTTTCTTAGGACCTTCAAGGACAGTTGGATTAAATCCTGAAACAGGGCCAGAACAAATCCCTATTGGGATTTTGGGGCTGCTTCCTGATAATACTATAGGTTTAATTTTGGGACGCAATAATTTAAAGGGAGCCATTGAGGTGATACCTGGTGTGATAGATTCAAATTTTAAAGGACAATTAAATGTTACTGTAAAGTCCAATTATGCCCTAAGGCTCACTCCAAAGGATACATTTGCCCAATTGATTTTATTGCCTTGTGATTCAGGGAGACACCCACCAGTAGATTCAGTTTCTAAACCGCCGGACAGAGTATACTGGTCGCAGCTAGTGAGACAAGAACTTATTATTAGAGCTTAAAATTAATAATAAAAAGTTCCTCGGAATTGTAGACACAGGGGCTGATATATCTGTTTTTTCTAGTAGATTCTGGCCTAGGAGCTGGCCTTTACATGTAGCACCAGCTAACCTAGAGGGAATAGGACAGGTTTCACAGCCTGCTCAAAGTGCCAACTATCTCCGTTGGGAAGATTCTGATGGGAACAGTGGAGTATTTAGGCCTTATGTGTTAGGGTCTTTACCAGCTAACCTATGGGGAAGAGATATTTTAACCAAGATGGGATTATTATTAGTTACTCCAAACTCTATAAGGTCAGTTGAGGAAGTTAATCAGAGGTATTTTCCTGGAGATGATAAGGAGACCCTTCAGGAAGAGTATCTGTTTACAAACCAGTCTCCACGACAAAGATTAGTAAATGCTCCAAGCCAAAATTTTTACTAGGGGCCCTGAGTACTTCCCCGATCCCTAAGACAGCTGAAAAAATCACCTGGCTCACAGAGGAGCCTATATGGATTTCCCAGTGGCCCATCTCAGGGGAAAAGCTTAAAATAATTCATAGGTTAGTTGAGGAACAACTTCAGGCTGGTCATATTGAACCAACGCTTAGTCCTTGGAACACACCTATTTTTGTTATTAAGAAAAAGTCAGGAAATTGGAGATTGCTACAGGACTTAAGTGCAATAAATCATGCAATTCGACCTATGGGATCATTACAGCCAGGACTTCCCTCCCCCACAGCCATCCCTTTAGACTATAGCTTGGTGGTAATATATTTAAAAGACTGTTTTTTCTCTATAAGGTTACATCCTGGAGATTGTGAGAGATTTGCCTTCACTGTCCCAGCAATTAATTTTAAGGAACCTGTTAAAAGATATTGCTGGAAAGTACTCCCCCAGGGAATGCATAATAGTCCTACCCTGTGCCAAAAATATGTAGACCACGCGATAGATCCCATAAGATATAGCTTTCCTGATGCGTATATTATTCATTTTATGGATGATATATTATTGGCTCATGCTAATCCAGAGGTACTTTCAGAAATTTTTACTCAGAGACTTCGCTTACAGCAATGGGTTTATGCATAGCCCCTCAAAAGATTCAAAAGGTGCCTCCTTTTCAATATCTAGGTCAGATAATTCAAGGATNGGCATTATGTAAAAATGTGGACGTGTAACTGATGTGATTCTGCAATCTATATTTGGGGTAAAAATGGGAGTTCATAACTCACTTGAACAACCAATAAATAAAAAATAAAATAAAAAAATAAAGATGTTGTGTCCACCGAAAACTGAAAAATAAATATTTTAAAATTCTCTCTCTCTCTCTCTCTCTCTCTCTTTCTCTCTTTAAAAAAAAACCACAACATATTTGTGATGTGCAAAGTCTAAGGATTCTGTTTCTGAATCAAGATTTTCCTTTAAAAAAAAAAGAGTTAAAATGCTACATCATTATGAACTTAATCTAAATAATAGGTAGGGAGAGAGAAGCTGTTTATTGACTTCAGAAAAGCAGGTAAGCTGTTTTAGGTTTTATCACAGACTGTTGTCATCAGGCCACATGAACAAGTATATTTGATAATCATCATTTTTATTTGGAAAATATGCCATCAATGGACTTTTATAGAAAAATAAGGAATTTTTTCCTAAAACTGAACATTTATAAATACCTATCCTATATATTTATCTAACTTACTCATTTTAACAACTATTTTTAAATTGCTCTTGCAAATCAAGCAGTTAACATTTTTTTAATCCTAAAAAAGTTGTTCTATGTATAAAGCACTAACACTATGTCTTCAATATCTAGAAACAGATGTTATCCCTGTTGGTTGGCAGACCAGAAAAATAATGCATTACCAAACTTCAAAGATACCCTATTATTAAGAAATTTGTGTGTTTATTGTAGTACTGAGGATTGAACCCAGGGGTGCTCCACCACTGAGCTACATCACCATCCCTTTTTATTTTTTGATGCAGGGTCTCACTAAATTGTCAAGACTGGTCTCAAACATGTTCCTCCTACTTCAGCCTCCCACATCGAGATGATAAGCATGCACCACTGTGCCTGGTCTACTAACAAGTTTAAATTAACTTATTCATCACAGATTTATTAAAGTTATGTAAATCAAAAGATATTTGGGCTAATTTAACAGTTTTTAAGTTATGTGCTTACTTATCTATAAGCCAGTTGGGTAATATGTAAACAAACTGTTTATAAGCACATAAATATGCACATAAGAAAATTCCAATGCTTAGATTTACCATTTGCCCATTTAAAAAGCCATGCTGTTGATCTGATGTGGCCCTAAGCAGTACTTAAATCTTAAATTTGCATTTACAAAGGTAAAACTCTTGGCTAAAGCCAACTAGAAAATTTATAACACAAAGATTCAGACCAGTTAACTCTTAGCAGAGAGAAAAAATCAAAAACTTTCAATTAGACAAAATAAATAATATACAACTTAAGCATGCAGAATCAAAAGGTGAATTCACTAGAAGAAGGGGAAAATATGAGCTCAAAATGAAGTGATTTCAGTTAAATTTTGTCTTTTATTTAATAGAAGTTCCTCCAATGACTAAACAAAGTATCATGCTCAGGAAATTTTGGGGGTCAATCGAATGTGCTGCTTTTAGGAATTTCTTTCTAATCTGTCACCAATGAGCCAAAGATTTCTTCTATGTAGTTAAGAAAGCCCAAACACCAAGTGGTGAGTGGGGTAGCTTAAAGTGCAGGGTGACCACACCCTTTTATGCATCTAATGGATGCCCAGATTTCCTTCCAACCCAGAAATGCAATATGTTCTTCTGCAATAGACCTCCCTATCTTATGTAGATAAATCTCTACTGCTGTGGTCATCAGTCAATCTTTGTTGACTCCTCTTCCACTCCTCCTGTGAATTTTTACTTCTAACTTGTCTCTTCCTCCCTCAAAAGTATCACATACTATATTACCTCTGTTGTCTCATCCACCAGTTGAAATTGTAAACTGTTTTAAAAATTTTTCTGTTTATACTATAGATGGTTATTGAACTCTTCATTTTGGTTTAATGCAAGAAAGCAGTAGACACCTTAGTGGGAGCTATTAGGTTTAAGGTATATATCATTTACACTGGGCGTTATTCTAGCAAGGTGCTAGAAACCTTCAGGGGCACTATAGTTCTACAGCAGAAAATTTGTGCTGCCTTAGAGCCATACTTATGGATGGGAAAACATGCTAATAACATGAAAAAAACAAGGGAATAAAGTGCCCCAAACAAACCAAGATGCTTTCACAACAGAAGCCACTTATAACACAGTAGAAGAAATGTCCAAGGAGTTCAGAATGTACACAGTTAAATTGACCTGTGAAGGATAGCATAAGGATAGTATAAGGAGTGAAATCAAAGAAAAAATACAGGAAGTAAAAGATCACTTTAATAAAGAGTTAGAGATTGAGAAAAAAAACAAGCAGAAATCCTTGAAATGAAGGCATCATTAAACCAAATTATAAATTCAATAGAAAGCATCACCAACAGACTAGACCACTTGGAAGACAGAACCTCAGACAATAGATAAAATGTACAACCTTGAAAGTAGCATTGACCATGCAGAGAAGATGGTAAGAAACCATGAATAGAACAACCAAGAATTATGGGAAAACATGAAAAGACTTAATTTAAGAGTTATCAGAATAGATGAAGGAGCAGAGATACAAACCAAAGTAATGAACAATCTTTTCAATGATATAATGGCAAAAAATTTTCCAAACCTAAAGAATGAGATGGAAAATCAAATACGAGAGGCTTACAGGACTCCCAAAGTACAAAATTACAGCAGACCCACACCAAGACACGGTATAATGAGAATGACTAATACAGAAAATAAAGATAAAATCTGAAGGACTGTGAGAGAAAAAATCAAATTACATATAGGGGGAAACCAATTCAGATCTCAATTGATTTCTCAGCCCAGACCCTCAAAGCTAGGAGGTTCTGGAATAATATATTTAAAGCTCTGAAAGGAAACAGATGCCAACCAAGAATTTTATATCCAGCAAAATGGAGTTTCAGATTTGAAGAATAAGTTAAAACATTCCATAATAAACAAAAATTAAAAGAATTCACAATTAGAAAGCTACAGAATATTTTCAACAAAATATTCCATGAGGATGAAGTTGGGCAGGGGGGAGTTAAAACAAGCAAAGGGAGGGTCTACATTAAAGGAACATTCAACTAAAGGAGAAACTAAGACAAATCAAAACCCAGAAATAATTCAAAATGACAGGGAATACAAATCATATCTCAACAATAACCTTGAGTGTTAACAGCCTAAACTCATCAATTGAAAGACATAGATTGGCAGATTGGATTAAAAACCAATACCCAACAATATGCTGTCTTCAAGAGACTCCCTCATGGGCAAAGATATCCACAGGCTGAAGGTAAAAAATGGGAAAAAAAACTTATCATTCATATGGATTGCATAAAAAAGAAGGGGTTTTCATTCTCACCTCAGATAAAGTAAGACTTCAAATCAAACTTAATCAGAAAAGACAAAGAAGGACATTTCATACTTCTTAAGGGAAGTATATATAAGCAGGACATAACAATTATACATATTTATGCCCCAAACAATGGAGCATCTATGTACATAAAATAAATCCTTCTCAATTTCAAGAGACAAATACACCACAATACAATAATACTGGGTAACTTTAACACACCTCTATCACTACTGAACAGATCTTCTAAACAAAAACTAAATAAGGAAAATATAGAACTAAATAATACAATCAATTATTTAGACTTAACAGACATATATATTATATTTCATCCATCAACAAGCAAATTTACTTTCTTTCTTCTCAGCAGCACATGGCTCCTTCTCTAAATAGAGCATATCTTATGCCACAAAACAACTCTTAGTAAATACAAAAAAAAAAGAGAAATAACACCCTGCATTCTATCTGACCACAATGAAATGAAATTAGAAATCAACAATAAAATAAAAATAGAAGCTACTGTAACAAATGGAGACTAAATAATACACAATTGTATCATGAATGGATAGTAGAAGAAATCAAGGATGAAATAAAAAAAAAATCTTAGAGGTAAATGAGAACACTGATATAACATATCAAAATCCCTGGAAAACTATGAAGGCAATATTAAGAGGAAACTTTATTGCATTGAGCAGATTCATTAAAAGCATAAAAAGTCAACAAGTAAATGACCTAACACTACATCTCAAAGACCTAGAAAAAAGAAGAACAAATCAACACAAAAAGCAGTAGAAGATAGGAAATAATTAAAATCAGAGCTGAAATCAATGAAATCGAAACAAAAGAAAAAATTGCAAAGCAAAAATCCATAAACCCCTGGCCATGCTAATGAAGAGAAAAATAGCAAAATCTCAAATTACTAAAATAAAAGATGAAGAAGGAAATATCACAACTTACAAGTCTGAAATACAAAAAATAATTAGAAACTATTTTGAAAATTCATACTCTAATAAAATAGAAAATATCAATGACATTGACAAATTTCTAGAGATATATGACCTACCCAAGCTGAATGAGGAAGTCCTATATGATTTATTTAAACAGATCAATTTCAAGTAATGAAATAGAAAACGCCATCAATAGCCTACCAACCAAGGAAAGCCCAGGACCAGATGATTCTCAGCTGAGTTCTACAAGACTTTCAAAGAAGAATTACACCAATACTCCTCAAAGTATTCCATAAAATAGGAAAGGAGGGAACCTTCCAAACTCATTCTCTGAGGCTAATATCACCCTGATACCAAAACCAGACAAAGACACATCAAGGAAAGAAAGCTTTAGACCAATATCCCTGATGAACATAGATGCAAAAATTCTCAATAAAATTCTGGCAAATTGCATACAAAAACATACTTAAAAGATAATGCACCACCATCAAATGGGATTCATCCCACGAATGCAGGCTTGGTTCAACATATGGAAATCAATAAATGTAATTCATCATATTAATAGACTTAAAAACAAGAATCACATGATCTTCTCAATAGATGCAGAAAAAGCATTTGACAAAATACAGGAGCTGGGGTTGTGGCTCAGTGGTTGAGTGCTCGCCTAGCATGTGCAAGGCTCTGGGTTTGATCCTCAGCACCACATAAAAATAAATAAATAAAATAAATATATTGTGTCCAGTTACAACTAAAAAATATATGTTAAAAAAATTTTTAATGGGGGCCGGGGTTGTGGCTCAGTGGCAGAGCACTTGCCTAGCATGTGTGAGGCACTGGATTCAATTCTCAGCAACATATATAAATAATAAATAAAATAAAGGTCTATAAACAACTGAAAAAATATTTAAAAAAAAAAACACAAAATACAGCACAATTTCATGTTCAAAACATTAGAAAAATTGGGATAGTAGGAATATACCTCAACATTGTAAAAGCTATTTATGCTAAACCCAAAGCCAGCATCATTCTAAATGGAGAAAAATTTTAAGCATTCCCACTAAAAACTGGAACATACAAGGATGTCCTCCTTCACCACTTATATCCAACATCATCCTTGAAACTCTAGCTAGAGCAATTAAAAAAAGAAAGAAATTAAAGGAATAAAAATAGGTAAAGAACTTAAACTATCACTATATGCTGATGACATGATTCTATATCTAGAAGATATTCTATATCTAGATATTCTATATCTAGAAGATTTAAAAAATTCCACCAGAAAACTCTAGAACTAATAAATGAATTCAGCAAAGTAGCAGGATATAAAATCAACACCCATAAGTCAAATGCATTCCTATTTATCAGTGATGAATTCACTGAAAGAGAAATTAGGAAAATTATTCCAATCACAATATCCTCAAAAAAAATGAAATAAAATGCCTGGGAATCAATCTAACAAAAGATGTGAAAGACCTTACATTGAAAACTACAGAACACTAAAGAAAGAAATTGAAGAAAACCTCAGAAGACGGAAGGATCTTCCATGCTCCTGGATAGGCAGAATTAATATTTTCAAAATGGCCATACCACCAAAAGTATTATACAGATTTTATGAAATTCCTATTAAAATTCCAATGGTATTCTTCATAGAAATAGAAAAAGCAATCATGAAATTTATTTGGAAAAATAATAAACCCAGAATAGCTAAATCAAACCTTAGCAAGAAAAGTGAAACAGGAGGCATCACAATACCAGACCTTAAGCTATACTACAGAGCTATAGTAACAAAAACAGCATGGTGTTGGCACCAAGATAGACTTGTAGACCAATGGTACAGATTAGAGGACACAGAGACTAATTCACATAAATATGGTTATCTCATACTAGACAAGGGTGCCAAAAACATTCACTGGAGAAAAGATACTATTCAATAAATGGTGCTGGCAAATCTGGAAATCCATATGTAGCAAAATGAAATTAAACCTCTATCTCTCACCCTGCACAAAAATCAACTCAAAGTGGATCAAAGACCTAGGCACTAGAACAGAGACAGTGCACCTAATAGAAGAAAAAATAGGCCCAAATCTTCACCATTTCAGCCTAGGATCTGACATCCTTAACAAGACTCCTAAAGCACAAGAAGTAAAATCAAGAATCAATAAATGGGATAGTTTCAAATTAAAAAGCTTCTTCTCAGCAAAGGAAACAATTAATAATGTAAGGAGAAAGCCTACAGATTGGGAGAAAATCTTTACCACATGCACCTCCAATAAAGCATTAATCTCTAGGATATATGAAAACCTCAAAAAAATGACCCAATCAATAAATGGGCTAAGGAACTGAACAGACACTTCACAGAAGAAGAAATACAATTGAAAAACAAACATATGAAAAAATGTTCAACATATCTAGCAATTAGAAAAATGCAGAACAAAACTATTCTAAGATTTCATCTCACTCCTGTCAGAATGGCAATCATCAAGAATACAGGCAACAATAAATGTTGGCAAGGATGTGGTGAAAAGGTACACTCATACATTGCTGGTGGGACTGCAAATTGGTGCAACCACTATGAAAAGCAGTAAGTAGATTCCTCAGAAAGTTTGGAATGGTATCACCATTTGACCCAGCTATGCCACTCCTTGGTTTATACCCAAAGGACTTAAAATCAGCATACTATAATGATACAGCCACATCAATGTTTATAGCAGCTCAATTACAATAGCTAGACTATGGAACAAATCTAGGTGTCCCTCAATAGATGAATGGATGAAGAAAATGTGGTATATATACTCAATGGAATATTACTCCATTTTAAAGAGGGATTAAAGAAGAGTGAAATTATGGCATTTTCCAGTAAATGGTTGGAGTTGAAGAATATTATGCTAAGCAAAATAAGCCAATCCCACAAAACTGAAGGCCAAATGTTTTCTCTAATATGAGAATACTAATTCACAATAAGGTGAGGGGTCTGGGGAGAATTGGGGGCAATAGAAAAGAATAACATTACCTTAGATTCAGTAGAGGGAAGTAAAGAGGGTGGAGGAAAGGGGATGTGGGGATAGGAAAGATAGTAGAATGAAACAGACATTATTACTGTATGCATACATGTGACTGCCTGACCAATATGATTCTGCAACATGTACACTCAGAAAAATGAGAAATTATATCCTATCTATGTATGATATATCAAAGTGTATAAATGTAGTCTAGTGTCATGTACAACTAATTAAAACAAAGAAAAAAAATTTAAAAAGGGAGATATAGCTCAGTGGTAGAACACTCTTGAGTTCAATCTTCGGTACCTAAATAAATAAATGAATAAAAGTAAAACCTACATCAATATATACACAGGACTGTATATACTGTATATACAGGACTGTGTAGCTGTGTTGCTAAGTATTACTGGCTTTTTTTTGTATGTTAAATGTATTTATGAATCACAAGTGTATAAGCTTTGTAAACTGCAGAGCTTAGAAAAAACACTTTTCCAAATTGATGGCCTCCAAACTAAAATTGTTTGTAGGCTCAGCCTTTTTTCAGGTTGTGTTTGTATACTCCTGATTGTATTATGACTATTATCTTTTAGCAAAGATAATTATCTGAGCCTGAACACTGCACTCCAAGCAGTGCTATTCTGGTAATTAAGAAGGTTGGGCACTGGGCATTGGTACATGTGGAAACAAGTGTGCTGTGCTTTATGTTTAAAACATTTCATTTCTTCTCAAAAGACAAAATTAAATTAAAATAGGAATTTTGAAATTTCATTCAACATTTTATAATTGGATAAAAGTAACCTGTTATCAATAAGTTATATATAAAAAGTTATGTTATTCTTTAGGCTGTGATGCAAATTTAAAGGTAGGGGGCACTAGGGAAGAATAGAGTTACCTTAGATTAGGTAGAGGGGAGTTAAAGGGAGGGGAGGGGAGGGGATGTGGGGATAGGAAAAATAGTAGAATGAAACAGACATTGTTACTGTGTGTATATATGTGACTGCATGAATATGATTCATATGAATATGACTCTGCAACATGTACACTCAGAAAAACAAGAAATTATATCCCATCTATGTATTATATATCAAAGTGCATAAATGCATTCTACTGTCATGTATAACTAATTAAAATAAATTTAAAAATTAATTTTAGAAAAGATAATAAGGAGAGCCTGATCAACTTAAAGTTTGATAATGTGGGACATGCAAATAAATGTTTTGGCACTTTTCCACAAAGGAAATTAAGAGCTCTCCATCTGTTTGCTTCATGTTTCAGGTGTGATGTTATCATGTTAACTGATCTTTAAATAGATTCAAAAAATAATATAAAAACTTTGTTTTCTTATACTCCTAAATAGAATGATATTTAGAAAAGGGGCAAGGATTAACTTCAAATGTAAAAAGTTTAGCTAATAATTGCCAAAAGACCAGCTTCACCTGGGGTAAGGTTCTGTCTCCTGCTCTGCTTCATGTTAGGATAGCCCCAAAAGTAGACCATCCTACTTCAAGCCCAATTAAAATTCTTACGTGGGCTCTCTCTCGTCCAGCGAGGAGGTCCACGGAACAGGGTAGAGGAAAGTGTGGCTGCAGAGTCACTAATCAAGACCTTCAGAGACCAAGCAGGAGGCAGGTCTGATTTATTGCACAGTTACCATGTACCAGGCAGTAGCTAGTACCGATACAATTGCTGTACCAATACAATTGCTGGCCAACTGTTCCTGCAGCAATCAGTCGAGGAGTGGGCCATGGAGCAAGTGCAGGGACTGCAACAAGTGCCCTCATACCCAGGGCTGTGCCTATGGGGTAAGCAGTTTGCCACTCACATGCCTAGCTCGGGGAAGTGGTTTGCCACTCAGACGCCTTTAATGTATGCCATGTATGCAGTACTCCAAGCACTTGTCCCCACAAGTTCTGTTCAAAAAGATAAAATTTTTATTGCAAAGATATGGAAAATGAAATATCCCCAAAGTAATGTGGCCTGAGAAAAGGCAGTGAGAAAGACACTAACAGCTTTCATCCCCCAAGACAAATATTTACCAAATGCTGGCTGCAGGAAGGGAGAAGGTGTTGCATCACACCTAAGTGACAATCTCTGGGAGGCATTGACCTCCCCCAGAGTAGATCCTCTCCAGATGCAGAACACAACTCCTGCCCAAAAATCCAAATTCCTGAGCACGAAAACTAACACATTCACTGACCAATTAGAACAGACCCTAAATTCCTGAGTGCCCAAGAAAACTGATATGCTCACTAGACCACCTCTCAGGATAACCTATATAAGCCTACTCCCTTTATTTGTTCAGTGGCTCATTTTCCACCAGGAAAGTGGACTCATTCCCATTGGTGTAGTCCTGTTCCTGAATAAAGGCCAGAATGATCCATGGAGTTTCTGTCTCTCCCAATCATTTTGTGGCATAATCCCAAATTAGAAAAAGTGATAAAATTTAAAAGTTAAGAAAGGGTTTGGTTAAATTGTAAAATGTACTGAAAGATTGTAAAAGGATTATTAAAAAGAAATAAAATTTGTAAAAGATTTTATGTGTGATCAAATTTGCAAATTTTGCATTTTGGCTAAACATTTATCAGAGGTATATTAGTGTTATTAGGAAGAAATATATTTCTTGGTTCAGAACTATTAAACAAACTGGATGTGTTTTGCTCTTAATTGTGTTTTTCCCTGTTATAAGTGTTATCTGTTAGCATTTTGCAGAAGTACAACTTCTCCCCATCCCACTCTCACACTCAGTATTGAACTTGGACCTTGCATATTCTAGGCTAGCATTCTACAACTGAGCCACGTCCCCAGTCCCAGAAGTACAACTGCTAACAGAATAACCTGAGCAGTGTTTTGAGATGACAGCCATAACCTACAGGACAGATAGGATATGACACTGACTCCTAATACTAATGTTGATTCAAATTCAATGGAAGAGGTAACTCTAAAATGACAAAAGTTCAAATTAGAAACCACTGTGTCTATTAAACAAACTGGATATGTTTTTGCTCTTAAACTTTTCTATATCTTAATTTTGTTCTGGTGAAATTGGCCTTCTTGGTGTTCAACCATGGACACTTGAGGCCAAAATCAGAAAATAAAAGGGATAATAAAACAGACAGTATTTATACTCTAGCCCTCCAAGGTAAACCAGGACATAGTCCATGACAGGACCTCTCTAAAAGGGCCCCAAAACACTGGTGAATCACCCAAATGCCTAATCAGGGAGACTGGGAAGACCCTAGAGATTAAGAGCCAGTCATTACATATTCTGCAAAAAGGAGGGTTATCGAGGAAGGGAATGTCCCTGATGCTTCCAAGGGAAGCTGGATGACCAGCAAGACCCCGACCCATCTCAACAAATAGTACCATTGAAGAGGGAAAATACTGAGGAAATTTAGTTGGTCTTCACAGTAGGAAGAGGTTAATGTTTGGCTAAAATAAGGGTCATCTACTTGGTCTTGGACACTTAGCAGGAAAGTATAACCACAGACAAATGAACTGATATGAGTGTAAAAGAAACATCAAAGAAGAGTCACACATGAACAATTAAAAGAAAAAAAACAGTGGCCCTTTTAAATGTTACTTGAGATGTGCGCTTGTGTCAGCCCTGCCCAAAGTAAGCTGAGAAGTTATGGAGAAGGGGTTCTTGCTCATGACTCCCTGACACTAAAGCCCTTCCACAAGCACCTTCACACAGAAGATAGAACCTTTAGCTTAGACAAAAGCATTCCATTTAGATAAATACAAGAAAATGACTTTTTTTCAGATTTCAAATGCATCCTTTTTTACTAAAACATATTCACAGAGCTATTTTAAAAGACAGAGAACCCCTTACATGAATTATTTATTTGGATATTTTCTGACTTTGACTCACTTTTGTATTCTGATTTATAATTTATAATGGTCCTTCTATATTTAGGCTTAAACACCTGACTCTTTAACTTATATGCTTCAACCATTGTTTAAAGACCAGTTGAGCCCCAGGCTAAGTAACACAAAGCCAGATTGGGCTGATGTTAGGTAGGAGTTCAGAGACACCAAGATGGAGACAGAGTATTAGAAAGAAGCCACCGGAGGACAAGACAAGGAGACAAGTCCTGTCCCTGTTTATAATAAGTCCCATTACCATGACAAGGACCACCACAGAGGACTTATCACCATGACAACTCCCGCCACAAGTTCAAATTTTAAAATGACCAATGGGGGAAAAGTGGGTAGTATTCTAATTAGGTTTTCTAAAGTAACCATTTGGGGAGCAGAATTAGAAAATATTCTAATAAAGTATCATAAGTTGGGAGAAAATGGTGTAATGTCTTCAATCTGGTCCACTGGGAAAAAGAATACCCCACAGTTCAGGATATAAGACCCTAATTTCCAGACATTGAGGCCTTGAGGTTCTATCTCTCCTTCCCTCCCTCTCCCTCTCCCTCTCCCTTCTCTTTGTCTCTCTCTCTCCCCATTCTGTCCTACTGAAGGTAGTGCTATCTTCACCTTCAGTAAATCTGTCCTCTACCTGTTACTTCTGTGTGTCACTCAATTCTTTGTTGGGGACACCAAAGACCTGGACTTCAACTGGATATCCCAACAGTAACACTGACACCCTCACTCCCTCAAGATTGAGGAATGGACAAAAGACAAGGAAATGTAGCAAGGACTTAGATTCTGCTTTTGCCTAGGAATGTCTTATGTAGCTAATGGCAGGATTAAAGACTTGGCAGATGCCTCCATTTTTCTTCTGTCTCCTTTGCTCAATGAGTCAAAACCAACAACACCCCTCCCAGGTGCAGACACACAGACACACACATGGCAACTCTCTTATCACTGGCAAATCCCCACCTCATCAATCCCAAAATAACAATGAACCAGATCACACCTCTCCCTGAACAAAAGCACCTGCTTTGGAAATTGTGCAAAGCCTCTAGCTATGCAAACACCCAACACATGTCCTCATTTCCCTTTCTATAAAACCTCAAGTTTAGGGGCTGGGGATACAGCTCAGTTGGCTGAGTACCTGCCTCACCTGCCCAAGGCCCTGGGTTCGACTCCTAGCACCACAAACACACAGAGAAAAAAAAAAAACTCAGAGTCATTGTCAGCTCCTCAAAGACAAAGTTGGTCCCCTTGGCTGTAGTAGCTGCACTGGTTAAAATTCATTTGATGCTTTTCCCAACTATCTTTTCTCTATGATTTTTGAAGTGAGTAGCCAGACCTGATTCATTGAATCCCCAAAGTCAGGCCTCTGTCCTAGGACTCCAGTAACTGTGGGAGAAGAATTTTGAGTTCCTGAGGTACCCCCATCTGGGGTGACACGTGGTGAGGAAGAGGGATGAAAAAAGTAAAAATAGATAAGGGCCACTAAGATGACAAGGTAAAGTCAACCATGATAATTCCCAAATGACACTTTGATATTCTATAGTTATGTTCATTAGTATGACACCAAACAAAACAAAACTCCAGGAGAGTGCACAGCAATCACAATGTTTTGTACTAGTGGCTTTTGGAGGATCTGGGAGAGGGTGGAGTTTCACACCTGGTTCCACATAAAACACAAGAGACCCTGGAGGAGAAAGGTGCCCCGAGATAGAAGAAAATATGAGAATGTCATGAGCAATTTTCCACAGGGAGCCCAAGAATCAGATCCTTTGGGAAGTTACCAGAATCTCTGGGAAGGCTGTGGACTTCCTGAAGTATAGCATGGCCAGTCACTCAGGGTAAGGAGCTCTAAATAATGGATGGGATAAACCAGGTTTGTTCAGATCTTAAGGGATCTGCCCTCTTAGGGAATTAAAAAAAAAAAAAACTCTTATACTGACTTTTCTGTGGAGCATTCTTTTTTTTTTAATTGCTATCTAATTCACATACCATAACATTCACTATTTAAAAGTGTATAATATGAACAGGTTTTGTTTGGGTTACAAAGAGTTAATAAAATCTACCTTGTGGGGTTTTGTGAGGATTCATAGATGAAGAATAAAAAGCATTTGTCAGGTGCTTGGTGAGCTCTCAGGAAATGATAGAGACAATAATAATTAGAGGTAAATTTTCCTCATGGTTACATCCTCCAGAAAATTACTTCCTCACAATGCCAGAAACATTATGGAAATTTCCAAATGGAAGATTTAGGTCTCATGCAGTATAAAATACTAAAGCCCTGGATGAATGTAAGCAGACATTTCAAAATGAATTTTGACCATTTAGACTCACATTATGTGAGAAGTACAAGTGTCACAGGAGAGCAGGGAGATGAAGCTCCAAGCCTTCGTTCTTGTGTCCCAACAAAAGAAAATTCAAAGTCAGACACCAAAAGCCATTCAAGAGAATTTTATTATAAGTGAAATCAAAGTGAGGCCCAATTAAAGAGCACTCTCAGGAGAGAGAGTGGGTCATCTTCCAACAGAGAACAACAAAGGAAACGGTGCTGTTTTCAAATTCATTACTCTTTAATATTTGCCTGAAGAACTGGGCCCCACCTTCTGCATTCTTTGCCAATCAGGTATCCAACTCCTCCTTCACATCAGGCAGAGGAAGTTTTTTACCTTAATTGGTCCTTTGCAGAACTGTCATGGTGACCATCCAATTCAGGGAGGCTTCATCCACAAGTTAATCCTTTGTTAACGTGGGCACTTGAGTCAATGGCAGATCAGCATGCTTGCATTAGCAAAGAAACCTCCCTTCTGAAATATAAGGAAACTCTTAGGCCATAACTCCTAGCCTTATCCTGACCTCAGCGAACCCTGTCAAAAGTTAGTCCCATTAATCTTTCTGACTTGATGTGTTTCCCATTTGTTTCTATTTGCTTATTCTCAAGGTTTGTGTGCCTGATGTTTTTCTACAAGTTATTTGCTACAAGTTATTTGCTCATCTTCTTTGGAAGTAGTTTAAAGAAGACTCTAAAGACAACTAAAAAACAAACAAACAAATAGTGACCTCACCAATCATTTCTCTGCTTATTTACTAACTACTACCTAACAGAAGGAAGAGGACCCTCTCAGTTCTTGGAGCCTGAGTCCACTGAAACATATCATAAAAGGCCCAGCCCCAGCTGAACTATGGTTTAAACCATGGGAAGGTAGGGAGCCCTGCAGCATCATGGAAATAAGCCACAGCTATGTCAGCACAGGTCTCCAGAACCATTCTTCTCACACAGCTGGCAAAATGTGCATTGATTCCCACACTTGCAACAAAGCAGATAGTGTCCTCTTAGGGAATTTAAAAAACAAAAAAAAAACTCTTATACTGACTTTTCTGTGGAGTATTCTTTTTTTTTTATTTAATTGCTATCTAATTCACATACCATAACATTCACTGTTTAAAAGTGTATGATTCAGTGTACTTAAAATGTTCTCAAAGTTGTGCTGCCATCACTTCTAATTCCAGAATATCTTCATTATCTCAAAAAGAAACACCATACACCTTAGCAGTCACTTCCCCAACTCCGGACAACTGCTAATCTGCTTTCTGTCTCTGCATCTTTGCTGATTCTGGACATTTGGCCACACACACACACACAGAGAAAGGCTGAAATCTACAGGTCATCTGCTGAAATGCAGAAACCTGATAATTCATTCCGTCATACTGCTTACCAACAAAAAATAAGGTATCATCTAAAATTAAAACTCTTTGCTATGCTTCCCAGTAGCTTATTTGATTTGGATACTCCCCAAAGGAAACATTAAGAAACAAATAATAACCACGTACACACACACACACAAAAAAAAAAAAAGTGAAACATTTTGCTGAGTATTTTTAGAGTACTGACTCCATAGTGACCATGGAAGTTAATGAGTAAAGGAATTTGTTTCTGTTTACAGTCCTCTATCAGTATTCTCAGAGGATTGATTTGAGGACCCTTCCCCACTCGGGGGGGAAGAAACCAAATCTTCTGAATGTTTTAAATAACCTGCTTAAAATGGGGTGGTGTTTGTGAAGCAAATATGCCATCAGAATTAGAACTATAAACTCTTTAAAAAAAGAATAGACAGGTAAGTAATAGGGTCTATGGAGAAAGTGAAGGCCAGTTTGGGTCCAGGAAGTTGGAGACTGCCCTTGGGAGACTGAAATGTTAATACCTCCAGAGCCCTTCCTCCACCAAGATAACCTGCTCCTGATGCAACCTGTTGCTAAGGTAACCTGTCCTAGGAATTGTCCCTCCCTATAGGGAATTGTAAAAGTTATTAATGCCTCCTGGGCTATTCCTGGCTGGATCACTCTATTTGGCCCTCCCCCCACCATCTGCTTCTCACCTTTTGGCACCCCACCGGCATCTCCTGGACCTAGTCACAGTCACGGTATGTAGGAAGGAAAGAGATAAGGAGAAAGAAAGCAGGAGAACAAAGAAAATCTAAAATGTATGAAAGGGGCACAACACTCTCACTTCTTGGGATACCAGGATACCAGCTATGGCCCCCTTCTCCCTCCTCTCTATTACCACCTTTTAAATAAAATCTGCTTTATATGCTTGTCTCAGCGTGCTTCTCTGGTGTTATACTTCAACATTTGAGGAAGCAGAACTCATCACTGAGAGCCCGCGGTATCATTTGCATATAACCTACACACATCTTCCATATATTTTAAATCATCTCTAAATTATTTATAATACCTGATGCAATGGAAATGTTAGGTAAACAGTTGTCATGTTATATTGCTCAAGGAATAATGACAAGAAAAAAATCAGCATATTCAATACCCACACGATTTTTTAAAAATATTTTTGATCTGCATTTGGTTAAATCCAAAGAAATAGAATCTGCATATACAAAGGATCAACTTCAAGTTTTTTCCTGACCCTGCTAAATTAATATTATAAAAAGATTGAAAGATGTCCATCTGAAGGGAACATAACTGTTGACCTTCCCAGAGTACCCAGAGGTTCAGCTCCAACCCCAGCAAAGAATTAACCTAGAAAAGCCCTTTTCTTGCCCTTTCCATGGTTAAGATTTATTCAAAACTTGAGGATAAGGCTAAAGAGTGGTGGCATTCTTTGAGTGTCATCTGGGGACATAGCTAGCAGACCTGCCCAGGATTATTGATAAACCCAGCCTGATTCCCTCTTAAGATTGGAAGCCATCTCATCACAAAGGCATGAAAAGTTAATTTCTGCTTTACTATAAATTACTGTGATTTCTAAACTTGCTTGGAATGCCTGCCGGTGCCTTGAACTCACCCATGCCTAGTTTCCCCCGACCAGATAACAACCCTCTCTGAAACCTTAGTGACACCACATAAATTCTGATGTTGGGATCTAAATTTACTCCCTAAGTGCTGAACTATTTACACCATTAAGCTACTACCTGCCTTTGTATTACACTTGTCAAAATCCTTTTATCTGTAAATTCTCAAGACACTCCCTTTTGCAACTTTTTGTGCTACAAAACTGCATAGCTGGAGTGCTATCTTCTATTCCCATGGTTTGGGGAGAGACAGCCCCAGGTGGTCAGAATTACAAGCTTGCTTTAATTTGATTTAAATTGAAGTTTAACAATTATCTGATTCTTTAAGGGGCTATCTCTTTCTTTGCCTTACTGTTTCCAGTTGATTAGGGCCAGGCTCTGCAAAGTTACTCCTTAACTTGTGGAAGACTGATAAATTGCAAGTATTTTCCTTTGGGCTCTGTAGAGATTTCTGTCCAATAGGAAAGGTAACACCTGAGGTTATAGTTTATTGTCCTGTACGATGCTGATTAGTTTGTGAATAATTTAGCAAATCTCTTCCAAGATATTCTTTCGTTGATTATCTCTATCTCTCAGATACTTCTTTCAACCAGCTTTACCATCCTGCTTGTTCCCTTCCAAACAAGTTATATTAATCTGTGTTACATATTGATTACATACTTATATAAGTCATGTGTTTGATCTTTTCAATATAATACTTGGATGATTTGGCCTAAGCACAGCCAGTGGGTGGAGACATCCCTTGCTGTTGGGGCCATTTTGTCCATTAGATCCCATAAATTCAAGCTTTTCAGCAGCTTACAAAGATATATGTGACAGCTCCCTCAAATTCAGAGCCTCCGAAGTATTAAAAATAAAATGCAAATATATTTGTTTGTTTTTGAGCTTATATTACAGACATCTTTTATTCTAATATCTAAATATTTTTAATGGCTGCATAGAATTTTATTGTAAGACCATGCCATAATTGCTTTAACAATTTTATGTTGTAAACACTGAGTTTCTCTCCATTGTTTGTATTATAAATGGTTCCTAAGTGATAAAATGCAAATTTAAAAATTTTTAAATTCTTTTTAAAAACTATAAAAACAATATTTTTAATACTTATTTTTTTTTAGTTGTAGTTGGACACAATGCCTTTATTTTATTTATTTTTTATATGGTGCTGAGGATTGAACCCAGGGTCTCGCACGTGCTAGGTGAGCACTCTACCACTGAGCCACAGCCCCTAAAATACAGTATTTTAGGTATCTACAAAGTATAACTTTTCAACCATCACTCAGTTTAATACAGTTATATAAAAATTATTTTTAATATGGAATATTTTCAGTGATCACAACTTTTTTGTTTTTGCAGTCCTGGGAGTTGAACCCAGGGCCTCGTATAAGACAGGCAAATGCTACACCTCTGGGCTATACCTCCAGCCCAGATATAACTTGTGATTTTGCAAATCTTTCAGAATGAAAGGTAAAGGCATGTTCTGTGTGTCATTGTATGAACTGTAAAATAGAAATAAAAGTAGTATATTCTTGGGGACATTTTCTTCAGGGGGACCAGTTGTTCCCACCTGTCCTATTTCTGAGATGAGATTGATTCAGGACTATAGAAATCCAGGTCCACCTGACAGGTCCACCTTTGATTCCTAGGATCTGGTGTAGGAAATTGGGCACCATTCATACTCTCCTCTGAGTATTTCTGTCACCAAGACACTATGCCATCTTCATGTGATTCCTTGCCTGTGCCTCAGGGACACTTGGGTCTTGAAGATAACCAGTTTTATCTCTGGGCATCAAAAGAGTCGTCTTCCCTCATACACAACCCACAGACTTAATTATCCTGGTGAAAACTGGTTTGGGTTACATTGAATCCTTGCTACGGCTATGAGAACCGGGCCTAAAGAAATAATTTTGAGTTAAAAGCTTGCTCATTCTGACTTTGAGCTGTCTCCTGAGAAGTCCCTTCACCATTTAGCAGCATTGGTGATCCCAAGAGGCAGGGAAGATGCCTCAGTGGGGATTCATATCTTCATATCTACAAGGTCACAGGTTAGTTCTTAGAAGATCCTGGTCTTAATTTTTGATCATCTAGAAATATCTATGTTGGTTAGCTATGGAAATCAAGTGAAGTATAAAGCAGCATTACCTGTTTCAAGGACAAAAATTCTGAACCATGCCAAAAGTACTCTTATAGCTGTGGGATGAGATAGGAAGTCTTCTTCCTGTCCTGGCTGCTCAGAAAACAGGCCCAGCATAGCATTGTTTACAAAGCCAAATTCCATTTGATTCAAGATATGAGAAAAGCACAAATATGCAAACCCCAGGTCTTGGGGCATTTGCTAAGAAGGACCCATACTCCTCTGTGGGCCTCAGAACCCTGAGATCTGAGTTCTGACTGCAATTCAAGTTCTATGAGAAACTTGGGGGCCCATTACCCGTTCATTTGCTCCTTGGTTTCCGCATCTGTAAAATCAGAGTGACCATTAGTACAAGGATCAAGCCAGGATTAAATGAGATAACACATAAAGCATCCAGGCAAATATTTGGTAAATATTTGCCTGTGAATATTTACTTTAAGACTCACAAAATTGCAAAGTAAATAATTATTTGGGGCTGGGGATGTGACTCAGTGGTAGAGTACTTGCCTAGCATGTGGGAGGCCCTGGATTCAATTATTTTACCTGTCATAAGACACAGTCCAAAAAATCTAGGTCAAAAAAATCCTGTGGTTTGATGATTAATGAAGGTCTTTTATCTATGGACATGTTAACTCACTCCACATCTTATCAACACAGTAAAATGTTTCCAGACCCCACCTGAAATTGGAAAAATATTACTGCTTGCAAAACACGTTTAAATACAAACAATGATTAGGTTTGATTTTTTTTTTTAAGTCATGGGGACTAAGGGCGCCTTAGGTTTGATTTTTTAAGTCATGGGGGAAAGCTATAGAGAAAGGCGACAAACCAGTCAAAAGGGGTAGAAAGAAAGTGCTGCACCGAAGATTGCAAATTGCAACAACTGATCATTCTGGAGGTTGTTTAAGTGTTTACCCAAAATTTAAATAAAATGTGACCAAATTTTTTTAAAAAGTGTAAAGCAGAAAGGGTGCGCTTTGAGATCAGTAACCACGGAACAAGAATAAGGCACCCAAAGAAGGCTTATTGGGGGGCGCTCCCAGGCGAGGGTCACTGGTCCGTGAAAGGGTGAGGGCCGGGAAAGTCACCAGCAGGAAAGGCAAGAACATGCTAATAAGGCAAGCTGCGGGTAGGAGGGCCGAGGCCATCTAAATTGCAGCTATGACAACAGGTTGGCTGAGCAGAGTTTGGGGGCATCCTGTCTGTCACGGGTTGGTCAGGGCTGATGTGAGTTGACAGGGCAATTGCTTCAGCCAGCGGGAACCTTGGTGGTTGGGGTCCGTTGCCATGTCAGCTTTTAATTGGCCATTTCGGGTCTCCTCAGCCAGGTGCAAAGTCCTCCGGCCACCGTTGCCATGAAAGGGGAGGGGGCAGGGAAGGCTGCCAACCCAACAGAAAGGATTGAAATCCTTCTTTCTCCAAACCAGTGGCCTCAGAAAACAAAAATGACATTGTTGGGGCGGGGGGAGAGTAAACATTTTATTTTTGCAGATTGCCGCATTAAGACTGATGGATTTATTCCTGCTAACTATTTTTACAGAAGACAGCTGTCCATCAGGACTGTCCCAACTGGTGAGCACCCTCTCACATTTTAATTCTTTCCTCTATTGTTGAATCCTTCCTGCACAAAGAAGAATGCAAAGACCTGCACTTCCCAGCCTCCTCTACCCAAAGGGTGCACAAATGTGTCTTAGAATCCTAGTCCAAGGCACTGAGTAACTTGGATTTAGAAATAAACTCCTCTGTGCAGGAGGTGGTCCGATCAGGCAGCAGTGTGGTTCAACCTGGTTCAAGGACATGGCAGAGCACAGGCTAATGAGGGCAGCCTCAGCTTCCAGACAGGACAGTTCTGCCACTGATTTGTGAGTTAATAATCCTTATGCTAATTAATCCCTTTTTGATTAATGTCCAGCACCTGGCCTGTAGTAAGTGCTTAATCAATTCTAATGACTTGAATTTGCTTGAGAAAAACCAGTGGCTCTTCTTTGAGGTAAGATTTTCTTACTAACTGGGAAGCCAGGAGCTGTGTTCTTTAAATCTTTGATTGCTAGAACCTAGAAAGTGCTTGACACATAGTGGTTCCCAGTGAATGTTGAGGACAGAGCGGAGGGACCAGGTATGCGAGCCCAGCCTTACACCTGGGCTGGGTATTATAATCCCCTCTGTACCTTTTAGTCTCTCTTAGGTTTCGTTCTAAAGAGGTACGTCATCCTTGCCTGCAATGGTACAAGTTTCTCTCCCAGGACTACCACCAGACTCAGACAAGAGTCTTCTTTAGAAGATCATGTTCCAGAGAGCTTCCAATCACTCCTGCAAGGTAGGCGGGCCTGCGACCCACCGGCAGAAGAGGAGCAGCGGCCTGCTGAGAGGCAGAGCCACCCCCTCCCCCTGCGCCGGCAAGGTAGAGGGAACTGTGACCACCCACAGAGCAGGCCCAGCGGCCTGCTGAGGGGCAGAGCCGCCCCCCACCCCCCGCACCTGCCAGGTAGGCGGAACTGTGACCACCGACAGAAAAGGCCCAGTGGCCCGCGGAGGAGCAGAGCTTCCAATCACTCCTGCAAGGTAGG
>NW_026000221.1:216988-279974 GCF_001458135.2 Marmota marmota marmota
AAATGGAAGGAGACCCTCAGAGTTATACAAAAGTACATACAAGAGGAAGTGAGGGGAAAGAGAAAAATAATACAAGGGGGACAAATGAATGTCAGTAGAGGGGGCAGAGAGAGAAGAGGGGAGGGGAGGGGAGGGGAGGGGGGATAGTAGAGGATAGGAAAGGCAGCAGAACACAACAGACACTAGTATGGCAATATGTAAATCAATGGATGTGTAACTGATGTAATTCTGCAATCTGTATATGGGGTAAAAATGGGAGCTCATAACCCACTTGAATCAAAGTGTGAAATATGATATATCAAGAACTATGTAATGTTTTGAACAGCCAACAATAAAAAATTAAAAAATAAATAAATAAAATGGGAAAAAAAAAAAAAAGAAGATCATGTTCCGGCTCTACAACTGCCCCTCCTGGTGACCTCATGAGGGTCATGAGTCCATGAGACTCAGAGGATGTGCCCACTTAGAGTCAACTCCACCTGTTTCCAAACCACAATTGCTGGATTGGGGATCCTGGATTTCCTAGGTCAAATGGTGCTTGTTTTAGTTTTCCATCACTATAACAACATACTTGATATAATCAACTTATAAAAAGGAAGTTTATTTTAGCTCACAATTTGGAAGCTTTCAGTATGCAGTTGGTTGGCCCCATTGCTTTAGGCCTGTGGTAAGGCAGCAAATCATGGCAGGAGCATGTGACAGGGCAAACACTGACTTCCTGGTCAGGATGCAAAAGAGGAAGGGGCCAAGGTCCCACTATGCCCTTCAAGGATATGCCCCACAGTGACCTAAAGACTTCCCACTAGATCCCACCTCTTTACGTTTTTGTCCTGGGATTGAGCCCAAGGGTGCTCTGCCGTGACCAGGACAGCCAAACTAGCAGGTTCTGGCGATGGGAGATTGGAAGAAATAAAGAGTCAACACACACAGATCTTGAAGATAAAGCTGGGGTCAGATGGAGCACTGCTCTCTGATGGAGAAGCAGTTCTAAAGAATTACACCAGCAATCTTTATTATATATGTCTCCAAATCAGAATAAAGATTATTCAAGCATTATTGTTTGTATTCATGAAAGTTACAACAGTATGCAGAGTTAGCAACAGAGTTACAACAGTATGCAGAGTTAGCAACAGTATGCAGCTATTTCCTCAGTTACAATCTACAGTTGTAATGTGCAATGTTAGGAGCATTGTGCAACTCTCAAGAAAGTCCATTGTCTAAAGTTACTAATTCATGGGCAGATTCAGAAGCAAGGGAACTGGTGAAATATTGTGGTTACCTTAGCAAGAAAGTTCCTTCATTCCCAGGAGCTGCTATGCCTGAGAATAAGATAGAGGCTGATAAGACTCTAGCATGGAGGACATCTCCATAGCAACCGGGCATCCTATGCCTTTGCACAGAAACTTTCCAAGCCACCAAGTACGCCACAGCCATGAAGTCATCAGGGACTCCTGCCGCAGTCTGGCTGGGCACAATCAGGAGCCACTTGTCAAAACAAACTAACTTTATTTTTAGAACCACACACGCCAAACAAAACAGCCTCTCAGGAAAAACCCTCAGAGCCTCAACTGCCACCACCGGCTTTCCACAAGCCTCTCTCTCCCACACAAGCTTCTCTCCACCTCCCACAATCCTCCTGCTCTTGAGGCCGATTGGCTGGGTCACGTGGGCGGAGCCAAAAAAGTCCCCCAATGAGTAGCTCCGTGGTCTGAAAGGGCAGGGAAACAGCCCAATGAGCATCACCGCAGAGGAGCCAATCAGCAAGATGTTGCTGGGGCCGCTGTGAGCCAATCATCAGCCGGCAGCTGGAAGTTTGCTGGCAGCTGGAAGTTTGCTGGGGCCCCTTCGGCTGTGGCTCTCAACAGACTCCAATCTCATACACTGGTCTTCCAGTCATTGTCACTGCTCTCCACAGTGCTCAACCACAGTCATACGCCAGCCCTTTTTTAAGTATTTTATTTAGAGACAGGGTCTACTAATTTTCTTAGGGCCTTGCTAAGTTGCTGAGGCTGGCTTTGAACTTTGTAGATCCCACCTCTTAAAGTTTCTATCACCTCTCAATAGTTTCATAGGCAAGGGACTAAGCCTGTAGCATATGTATTTTGGGGGTCAGTTGACATCCAAACTACAGCAATGCTAAGCCCAATTCTAGGCCTTTCCTCTGGTCCAGCTTTGAAGGATAGACATGCTGATGGGTAGGCCCATGGGTAGCTGTGGAAACGTGTGAAAGGAGTCTGCCCCCTTAGGCACACATAAGGCTTGGGATGCATGGGATGAAGCCAGGATAGGAAGAGACAGGCTGTAGCGTCATGCATGGTCCAGCTCTCCCCTTCCTCCATTTTCTGGGTCACAACGATTCTAGATTAGAACCTGACCTTCCAGGTAATTTTGAAAGTACAGTGGGCCCTGCATATCCATAGGGTCCACACTCACAGACTCAACTGAAGTTGAAAAAAATTTGCATCTATACTGAACATGTATAGATGGGGGTTTTCTATTACCATTTCCTAAACAATATTGTATAACAACTATTTACATAGAATTTGCATTTTATTAGAGATTACAAGTAATTTAGAGATAACAGCATTAAGAGTAATATCCCATTATGTATATATACCACATTTTCTTCATCCATTCATCTGCTGAAGGGCATCTATGTTGGTTCCATAGTTTGACTATTGTGAATTGAGCTGATATAAACATTGATGTGGCTGCCATCACTGCAGTATGCTGATTTTAAGTCCTGTATAAACCACAAAGTGGAATAGCTGGGTCAAATGGGTGATTCCATCCCAAGTTTTCTGAGGACTCTCCATACTGCTTTTCAGAATGGTTGCACCAATTTGCAGTCCTACCAGCAATGAGTGTACTTTTTTTCCCCACATCCTCGCCAACAATTATTGTTGCTTGTATTCTTGATAATTGCCATTCTGACTGGAGTGAAATAAAATCTTAGATTTGCATTTCTCCAATTGCTAGAGAGGTTGAACATTTTTTCATATATTTGTTGATTGATTGTATTTCTTCTTCTGTAAAGTGTCTGTTCCATTCCTTAGCCCATTTATTGATTAGATTATTTGATTTTTTTGGTGTTGAGTTTTTTGAAGTTTTTTTTTTTATATATCTTGGAGATTAATGCTCTATCTGAGAGAGCCTACAGAATGGGAGAAAATCTTTACCACATGCACTTCAGATAGAGCATTAATCTCCAGGATATATAAATACTGCATCATTTTATAGAGCATCTGAGGTGTCTGAAGGAAAGTTGGTCCTGAAGCCAGTCCTCTACCGATATTGAGATAACTACATAAACATGCTTTGTCAAGGTCAAAAGGTAGAACATATGTAGTTTTATAATCTATATATTAGTTACCTATTATTGATAACAACTTACTCCCAAAACTTAGCAGCTTAAAACAACACACACTAATTATCACACAATTTTTGTTGTCAGGAATCTAGTAACTGTTTAGCTGGGGTTTCTGCTGCATAGTCTCTCAGGAGGTTGATTCGAGTCTCATCTTAAGATACACACTCTCATCCAGAAGCCCAGTGAGGAGAGGATGGGCTACCAAGTGCTTTCAGTGGCTGTTGGTTCCTCAACACCTCTTAGCCGGGAGACCTCCTCTGCACAGAAGCCTGCTTCATCAAAGCAAGTCAGTCAAGAGGCAGTAAAGTCTGCTAGAAAAACAGAGGTTATGATCTTTGTGACTCAAGCAACTTCATTTCCATTTCCTGACATACAAACTCCTAAAACCCTTGGAGTCTTGGGATCAATACAGGTGTCTTTTTATCCTAATGAGATGACTGGTGGCTGGGGACCTCTGGACAGCTTCATTGTAGGGAGTGGTCACCAGATAGACCAAGGTGTGATTACAGAGTTGGGACTTCCAGCCCCATCCCCTAATTTCTAAGGAAGGGAGAGGGACTAAAGGTTAAGATCATCACCATTGGCAAATGATGTTACTGCTCATGAATGCATAATAAAGATTTCATTAAAACCCCCAAAGGACAAGGTTCTGAGCTCTTGCAGGTAGCTGAACACGGGGGTTCCTGGAGGGTAGCATGGCTAGAAGCTTCAAGCTGCTTCCTTCCCCTGAGCCTTGCCATATCCATCTCTTTATCTAGTATTCATCAAGGTCAGTATTTTTTTCTGAATTCTGTAAGTCCTTTTAGCAATTTAATCAAGCCCAGGGAAAAAGTTGTGGGAACCTTATGTATAGACAGTCAGTCAGAAGCACAAGTCACAACCTGGGCTTGCAGTTAGCATCTGAAGCAGGCCAGTCATAGGGGCTGAGCCCTCATCCTGTGGAATATAATGCTTCCTCCATGTAGCTAGTGTCAGAATGGAATTAGAGGGCACCTGACTGTGTCTGCTTGCACAATCTGTAGAACTGCTTACATGGTGGAAAGAAATCTTCATACATTTCAGTGACCAAAGCTGTTATGGTTTGATGTGAGCAAGTTACTCAAGTGAAGGGATAAACAGGGCATGAATACCAGAAGGTGGGTGTTATGGACTGGATGTGAGGTGTCCCTCCCAAAAGTTCATGTATGAGACAATGCAAGGACATTCAGAGGAGAAAGGATTGGGTTATTAGAGCCTCAATGCAATCAGTAAATTAATCCCTGATGGGATTAACTGAGTGGGAGCTGAAGGGGTGTAGGGTGTAGCTGGGATAGCTGGATCCCTGGGACTATGTCTTTGGGGTATAAGTGGAGTCTGTCTTTCTGCTTCCTGATCATTATGTGAGTGGCTTCCCTCAGCCACACTCTTCTGCCATGATGTTCTGCACCATCTGGAGCCCCGAGGAATGAAGCTGGCTGTCTATGGACTGAGACCTCTGAAACTGTGAACTCCCAAATAAACTTTTCCTCCTCTAAAATTGCTCTTGTCAGGACTTTTAGTCATAGTAGTGAAAAACCTGACTAAAACAGTGGAGATCACTGGGGACCATCTTAGAAGCAGTCTGCCCCTCCCAACCTCCAGAAATCTTACCAGCAGATCTGCCCACAAAGCACCCCCCTACCAGGCCCCAAAGGTCCCAACTCTGGGGACCCAGCAGAACACAAGTTAAGTCAAGACCAGGTCTAGGTTCACAGTGCTGCCACTCAAGAGCCCAGTGCTCCCCAGAGCACTACCCAGGATCCTGGACAGATGAGGGAAACCCAATTGAGAGGAAGCTTTCATGAAGGACAGAAATTACCACCTCCAGTTCCAATTACCAGCTGAGCTAATTGCAAAAGTAATTGCAATTGAAGGGTCTAATTACCAGGCTGGGCCAGAGATGCTTTTCCTCCTTCCCTGTCTCGGGGAGCCTCCTGCTGCCTCCTGGGGGCTGCAGACAGGGTGGGAATCCCATTCTTGAGGGAGCAGGAAGTCTGGCCTGTGTCCCAGAGAACAGATTATTAGAGATAAACCAGACTCCTTCCCCACCCCATGAGGCTCCCCCAATCTTGAGCGTGACCTTCCCTTTGGAAGTCCCCAGCCTGGGACTCTTAAACCATCTGGCCCACCCCGGGGCCACTGAGAGCCAAGGATTACGAGCAGTGGGCTCCTTGGGCAGAGCATTCAGGTCTTGGACTCCTCTCCTGCCTTCTCCTCCTCCTAGAGTGACTACATCAGGCTGGCTGTACCTCCCCAGCCCGCCTCACTGCCCATCCCCCCTTCAGAACACCCTTCAGGCCTGTGTGAGTGTCCAGCCCCCAGACTGCACAACTGGCCCATGCCCAGCTCTTGTTGCCAGCAGCACCCAGACCCGCCTATCCCATCTGGCCCAGGACACCCAGCCTGACCTGGCAGTGGGTGAGCCAGCCCTTGGGCAGCACAAGGCAGGTATTCAGAAAAAATGAGGAAAGAATAAGGGTAAGCTAAGGGAGGCCCAGATCCAACTGCCCTCCCTGCCTGACCAGTTCCAGCTGCCTACTGCCTCCCAGCAGATGACCCTCACGTCTCCACAATAGCCCTCCTTGGGCTGCACAGCAGCAGAGTCTACCCTCTGAGACTAGGGCTAGGGAAAATCCTGGAATCAGACTTTAGGACTGTTTGGCCAAGGAATACTGGGGTCCTGGCTCCCCACAATGGACCTGGAAGGGTTCTGGTGGTGACACATCCTCCTGGTTCCATGGACTTGTGGCCCATGGGAAGCTGCACAGCTGGAAGGCCAGGGCTGAGTCTTACAATGCACAGAACCATAACAGAGGTCCCTCTCACTGTGGTCCCAGGTTCCCACTGAGTGAGCTCCTTGTTCCATAGAAAGAAACACAAAGGGGTTTGTAAACTCCTCATATAAAGCTCCTCACTCTTGCCCTGGCCACGTTCTTGCTCAGTCCTTTATCAGGACTCACCGCCCTCAGGATGGAGTCTGCATTTCTTTCTCTTCATTTTTTTTTGGGGGGGGGTGGGGTACCAGGTATTGGACTCAGGGGCACTCAACCACTGAGCCACATCCCCAGCTCTATTATGTATTTTTTTTATTTAGAGACAGGGTCTCACTGAGTTGCTGAGCGCCTCGCCCTTGTGGAGGCTGGCTTTGAACTCGCCATCCTCCTGTCTCAGCCTCGCCCCTGGCTGTAGTCTGCATTTCTTACCTGGACATCCTTTACTCTCTGCTTCGATCATCTTATCCTCCCCTGCTTTCCTCTGGTTCCCCCAGGATTCAAGCCACACCACCCTTCCTGGTGGCCCTGCCTGCTCCATGTTCTCACACATACCATCTTCGCCTCTTCTCTAAGGGCACAGTCAGGCTTAATGCAACCCCCAAACCTTACACAATCAAAGATATATCTCTTGATTCTTTTAAAAATATATATTTTTTTAAATGATGAATGTGACCCAAAGTCTAGAGCCTTAAACAGTGAGGCTTCCTGAAGCTTGTGGGTCATTAACCTCACAGAAGACTTGCCTCTCCCTCCTGATCCCACCCGGTCCTCACCCTCCTCCAAGATTTGCCCTACCTTTTACCTTCCTTGGTCCTTCTTCTCCCCCCACTCTGTTCCTCCCCTTCCATTACTAAAACAGATATGTGAGATAAACCAACAAAGAGAAAATGTTATTTTGGCTCACAGTTTTTGAAAGTTCCAGTTAAAGACTGATTGGCCCGTTGCTTTTGAGCCTGGGGTAAGGCAGCATATCATGGCAGGAGCTGTGGGAGAGAAACACTGCTCACTCCAAGGCCAGGAAGCACAGAGAAAGAGGAGGAAGGCCCCATACCCCCTGTAATGGCATACCCCCAGAGACCTGAGAGCTCCCACTAGGCCCCACCTCCCAACAGGGACTAAGATTTTAAACACACAGCTTTGAGGGACATTCCAGATCCAAACTATAACGCCACTCCCACATGGGACAGGGCTCCCATCATGCCCTAGGCTTGACTTAAGGTGGACCAACCTCACTGCATAGTGGCATCTATCTGTGTGTCTGACCCTCCTAGGCAGGAAAAGTTATACCAGTAGTCAGCACTTCGATCTGGAGAGTGCAGGTGTCTCTGGTGACATTGTAAATGAATTAATTACTTTCCCACAAGTAAGCAAACAAACGTGAACATCTATTACATGTTCCAGCAAACTGAAACATCCAGCTGCCCAGAAGCAGGGGTCACTCCATTAGGAAGGTCTCCAATCCACCCACAGCTATCAGCCTTTAATTCCCAGCTTTATTCTCCAATACCTCAGGAGCCTAGGCCTGGGGAGTCCACCAGGGGGCAGTGCAGGACCATGAATGCCCATCCAGCTGGCAGCAGCAAGTAGCTGCCCTCCCATACACCCTGCAGAAATTTCCACCCAGCTCCACCCTCACAGGCTCACAGAGTTTTAACTCTAAACAGAAGAGGAGCCAGGCAGATCCAGAATCAAACCCCATCTCTACCATTTCCATCCAGTCTGTGTAAATTTAGGCAAATTCCTTCCCATCTCTGAGCCATGACCTACAGGATTGTTTTGATGCCCTTGGGGAGATGGAAAATGGGAAATGGTAACTGCCAAACATAGGTCAGTTACTGGTTTGTTCATCACTGTACAACTGTCTCAGTCTGGTTTCCAAACAAAGTTATATTAACCCATCTTTAGCTTTAGGAGGAAAACATTGAAATGCCAACCCCATAACTAGGTTACAAAAAGCTCTGGTCTATCACTGTTAAAAATATCCTGAAGAACAGCTACCAAAAAAGACATCCTGAACAGTTTATTGATTTTATTTGTAAGGGAAATGAGAGGAAACAGGAGCAAAGCCTTCTAGATGCCAATTGAATTAGCAGGTAGGAGTTTCTCACTGGGGCACAGCAGAGCACTGACTCTGGCTGCTGGCTCTGGTCCTAACCCTGTGCAGTATCCTCCTTCTGCAGGCCGTGAGCTCTCCAGCTGCAATGGACGGACGGATAGACGGATGCCTCCCTGGAGCCCCAGCACCTAGCACTAGAGCTAACAACAGTCAGTGCTCAATAAATACTCGCTACATTGCTTTGAGGGAGACTTTGGAAAATATTTCCTTTCCCACTCTCTACTTGGGTTTTTGTCTGCATCATCAGGAGGCTTTGGCTGCAAGCCCTGAACACTGACTTGAGTGAACTTAATCTATTGGAAAAATGTCAGGAGTCTCCGAAAAAATGAAGGGAAATCTGGAGGATTGGGTTCAGCAAATGCTGAAGCAGCTGGGGGAGGGGGGCAGATGGAAAGAGCACTTCTACCCTCTACCAGTTTCCCATACTGTGTTGGGTGACATGTGGTGGTCTCTCTCTCCCTCTCTCTTTCTCTCTGAATCAAAGCCCCTGGAGTCAGGGACCCCCTGTCCTGCCCTGGCCTGGAGAACACAAGACATCTTCATGCACAGCCCCAGGACAATGCCACATGCAGTACAGGAAGGGCAAGTCCCCCCAGGGAAGGGGGTGTGAAGCTGGGTGGCCTAAGGCTTCACAACACAATTCAATACAGCAAGTCTAGATTAGGACTCCAGACTGTGTCACTATCCCTTTGGTTGCTGGGCCCAGCTCTGCAGCATGAAAAGGTGGAGAGGTGGGAGGGAGCAGGCCAGATTACTCCTTGAGAATGTATGAGAGAGGGAAGGCTCCTGGAGCTCCAAGCAGAAGGAGTGACCGGTGAGTTAGTGGAAGGGGGAGGCCCTCCGTGCAGACAGATGAAGTCCCGGCTGGCTAGTCACCACAGGTTACCAGCTGTTAACTGTGCAAACTCAGGTCCTTTGGCTTCTCTGGGCCCCAGATACAGCATCGGTAAAGATTTTTCTGGGGGAGCATATCTTTCCTCTTCAGTCTCTCTGTCCAGCAGCACTTTACCTACAAAGAATCCCAATACAGGTGTCATTAAGGCCCACAGAGATGCCAAAACTCAACTGTCATCTGCCACCATCACACTCGCATGCATGTGTGAGTGTGCATAGATATGCACATACACACACACTCACACTTACTCATCTTGTGAAAAGGAAGCTATTTGGTAAGTTTCTCGAGCTAGGGAGTTGGGCTGGAGTTGGGTCCCCATTCATTAGCTGTGTGACCCTAAGCAAGTCATGGATGGCGAAGCTTATTGGAAATCTGTAGCTCCCAGACCTTCTGTTTAGAGACACTCTATTTAGAGACCCAGGCCACAGATGCCAGGGAGAGCCATTCAAGGAGGGGGAAGCTCAGTATGCTCATCCTTGCCACTGGAGATGCAGCCAGAGTATATGCTAGGAGTCCCCTGTACACCCAAAGGCGGTCCTCACCAAAGTCATGTGTTAGGGTAATGTTAACTGCCATAAAACAGACCCAGAGGTCTAACACTCAGACCCAATGGCAATTTCTTAACTACCTGTTGGTTGAATTGGAAAAATCCAACCAACCCAAAGAGATGCCACATTTTCGAGAGTGTCTTTGTTTCCTCCATGCAGACTGGACAGTTCTTGCCTGGGCTCATGTCTTTCCTGTAATTCTGTGCTACAGGCAGCAAAAGGGAGCAAATGCACATCCGTTTTCAGGCTCTTTCCCACTTCCCTGGTGCCATGGTCCTTGGTCTTTCTTCCAAATTATTTCAGGCAACAGTTCATCAGCTGTTCTACAACTGCACAGCACGAGTCCTCTGCTTACCTGCCGAGACCTCCAGGTTCTCTCCTCCCTCTGCCCAACCCTGGGCCGTCCCACATGGTTTGGGTTTGTTATGGCACCACTCTCACTTCAAGGTACAAATGTCTCAATTAGTTACAGTAACACAAGATGCTGAAATGAGTAGATCCAAACTGGATGAGGGCTCAACACGTCAGAAGTGGGTTTCTTCTTCACACTATGATCCCTAAGCGTGATGGTCCTAATCAATATGGGGGCTTTATCTTCATGATGACCTCAGGACCAGGATTGACCACCACTGGTCACCCCCTCCCCTTGAAGACTAGGGTCTGGTTTCCCTCTCTTCATGTTTTAGGAAAGGCGAAAAATGAGGAAGGACACACTTGTTCCCTTAAAGCCTCCGCTCCAAATGGGAGCCCATCACTTCTGCCCTCATCTCATGGGCCAGAACTCAGAACTCATCTCATGGCCACAACTAACACCAGGGGAGTCAGGAACTACAAAGAACAGAAACAATATTTGGTAGAACAGCTAGCAATCAAGAGGAAAGCCCAACCTTCATCTTTGAGTTTCCCCCTGATTCTCACATTCCTAGTGGTACATCCACAGTCATCCGCTCATCCAACAGACATTCACTTAGCTTCTATTATGTGCAGGTCTTATGCTGGGAACCAGCCCTAGAGAAGACTTCAACACTGTCCACGTTTAGTGAGTCTCCAGTCAAACGGAGACCAACGAAACACAGAATTCTATCCTGGTATGATTCTAGCTGCTGAGGAATGTGCAAAGAGGGGGGCTGATAGAGTGTCAAAGGGGCACACACAGGACTCCTTGGGATGAGTGGCATTTAAGCCGAGATGTGAGAGATTTATTTCAATGGAGGAGGAAAGTTGAGGGTAATTGTTTCAATGGAGGAGGAAAGTTGAGGGTAATTCCCAGGCGGGGGAAGATCTCAGGGTACAGTTCTACCTGCGTGGTGGGGTGGGACTAGTGAAGAAGAAGGAGACCTGAGCAGAGTCTTCAGGAGGTGGTTCTGATGTGGATGATGGAAAGGCCAGTGTGAAGCAAGATATCCACAAAAATGAGATCTCAGGCACTAAGGGGCATATTAGCTTTCTATTGCTGCTGTAGCAAATGACAACTTAATGATGAAAAATAGCGCAAATGTATTATCTGACAATTCTGGAAGTTAGAAGTCCAAAATGGGTCTCAAAGGGCTAAAATCAAGGTGACAGCAACAGTGTGTTTCCTCTGGAAGCTCTAAGCTTTTTCCAACTTCTGGAGGCTACCTACCTCCTTGGCCCCTGAACCCCAGCCAGCAGTTGTATCCCTCCTTCCATTCAGTCCTCACAACATATCACTTAACAACAGGGAGACATTCTAAGAACTGCATTGCCAGCTGATCTCATCATTGTGTGGACGACGTAGAGCAAGTCAGCAAGCATACTGCTTTACAGTAAACTTTTCCTTTTCATAAGTATACAAAGTAAACTCTAAAATAAAGATGAGCCAGGCACAGTGACGCAAACCTATAATCCCAATGACTCGAGGGGCTGAGGCAGGAGGATCACAGGTTCAAAGCCAGCCTGGGCAACTTAAAGAGACCCTGTATCAAAATAAAAATCAAACAGGGCTGGGACTGTAGCTCGGTGGTAAAGCATCCCTGGGTACAATCCCCAGGTAATTAATCAAATATTAATTGATTAATTAGAACAATGATGAAAAGTATAGTAAATACATAAACTAGTAACAGAAATTTTTGCCATTATGAAGTATTATGCAATGTACATAATTGTAGGTGCAGAGCTTTTATAGGACTGGCAGGCAGTGGGTTTGTTTATCTCAGCATCACCACAAACACATGAGTAATGCATTGTTCAGCTATAGTGTCACTATGCCATAGGAATTTCTCAGCTCCGTTATCATCTTGTGGTCTGTCACCGCCTTACTTGTAAAGACTGATGTGATTACACAGGGCCCAGCAGATAATCCAGGGTAATTTCTCCTCTCAAGCTCCTTGGCTTCTCACATCTGCTAATCCCCTTTTGCCATGTAAAGCAACATACTCACAGGTTCCAGGGATTAGGATGTGAACATCTTTGGAGGTCACTATTCAGCCTAGCACAGCTGGTCATTCATGCTGGCAGTAACCAAGAGGGCACTCAAACAAGAACAGGAGCGTTTGTGCAGATGGCCCAAACTCAGGGACGGAGACCCTGGGGCACTCTGAAATCAGAAAGGAAGGAGGTGCCACCAGCAGCAGCAGGCCTGACAGCAGGATCGGGCTCCTGCCTTAAATCCACTCTCTCTTCCAGTAATTGCAATTTTCCTATGGAAATACTTCTGTATCTTCTTAACCCAGGTTGGCCCAAGATCCAAAGCCAACAGCCCCTTTCAGTCCCCAAGTCAAGAAAGGACATGGCCCAAGCTTTCTTGGAACTTATTCTGGAAGTATTAGGGAAGAAATTATTGGAACTTATCTTAGAGGTATTAGGGAATAAATTGCTGCTGGTGACCCTCTTTTAGAGATACCCGTGAGACAATACAAGGTGAAAGCAGACTCAAGTAATGAAAAAAGATCGTGACATTGTTTGTTTGCATCAAGCTATACTCACAGCCAACTCTGAACTTCTCAATTATCAGAACCAAAAGAGAATAAAGAAAACCCAGCTTAATTCCATTTCTAGCAGTTGCAACCAAATAAATCTAGAAGAATCTAGCCCCTGGAACCAGCATCAGACTTAGAGGCTGCATGTAATGTCTTCTTATCTTCACCCCAACCTTTCTCAAATGTTAGTTCCTTTCCCATTGCCATAACAAAATACCAAATACTCAATTTGGGCACCAGAACTTGTTTGGCTCTGACGGGGGCCTTCTGGCTACCTCCAAACATGGCAGGAACATGTGTGAAAAGAAAATATCACATGGTGAGAAAAGAAGCAATGTCAGGGACTGAGATTGTTTTTATATATATATATATATATACAAAAAATAATATTCACTCTTAGAAACCAACCAGGGTCCCTCAAGAACTATAGTGATGCTCTCTGAGGGTGTCACCCCCAGTGACCTAATCACCTTGCCCTAGGCCCTGCCTCTCAAAGGTTCCACGACCTTGACATTGCCACATTGGAACCAAGCTTCCCGCATGTACAACTTGGGGAGACACTCAAACCATACTCAGACCATGGCATGTGTCTTTGAGACTGTGCTCAGTGCCAGTTTTCTGAGGAAGCCATCCCTGTCTCTGATCCTCCCGACCCCCAGCTTCACCTGATCCCAGCCTCTCAAGGTAACCGCCTTCCCCGGGGTGTTTTCCCACGGCCCTCTTGACTTTCCTTGTCCTTTCACCTCTTAGATAACAAGCCACCATCTTTCCTCTGGCCACTGGCAGTTTCAGATACACGACCTTCCGTGAGTCTGTCAGAAGCAGATGCTAAACTGCAGGAGAGCCAACAGCTGCCATCTGAGATCAGAAGAGAAGCACGTTGGCCCCTCGCCAGAGGTTGCTATACCCTGCTCATGAGGCAGCACCAGGCTTCTCATGCTGAGATGCTCCCTGCAAGGCCAAGGTTACCCCCACACACACACCAGCCACATGCACCAAGGAACAACTGAGTTATTGGGCATCCCACTCTGACACAGAATAAAGAGGTGTCCTTGAGTGTCCCAACACCTGAGCCCTGACACTCATATCTTGGTAGACATGAGGATTTACTTGAATGCATCCAGAGAAAAGACACTCATCACCTCTCCGACAAAACATTCTCTTTGATCCAAATAGTGGGTCCAGATCTACCCTCTAAACTTGCCTTTCAAAAAGCCTGGCTGGGTACCTCCCCCAACCCCTTCCTCAGCCTCAACATTTACTGGCGGTACAGCGGATAGTCCCTTGGGTCCCCCACCCTGCTGCCCTCACTGTCATTTCCACAGAGCCCTCCTTTTTCCTTAAGTATTCTAACTATATTCTTTTTTCTTTTCTTGTTTTGGGGCAGCGGGGTACTGGGGATTGAACTGAGAGGCACTCAACCACTGAGCCACATCCCCAGCCCTATTTTGTATTTTACTTAGAGACGGGGTCTCACTGAGTTGCTCAGTGCCTCGCTTTTGCTGAGGCTGGCTTTGAACTCACAATCCTCCTGCCTCAGCCTCCTGAGCCGCTGGGATTAAGCTATTTTCTGAAGCATCCCCAATATGGTCAGGCAGCTCTGAAGGCAGGAAACAAGGATTTAGAATCTCTGAAGTTCTCACTCTCCCTCCAGCTAATAAGCACGTGACTGCAGCCAAGCCGAGGAGGGAGGTGAACAAAGCTCCTCCACCCTGCCGCCCCAACACAGGCAGCTCCGGGTTCAGGAGGAAGGATACGTGCAGGCACTGTGGTCAAGCCAGGTGGCCACCCCTCTCTCTGGGGTCACTGGTCCTGCTGCCTCCAGGATAGAGGAGGCCAGAACAGGGCATCTTCTATCACAAGGACTTAAAATTACACTCAAATGAGGAGCCCGAGGTGACCTTTCCTTGGAATCAGCATCACCCTGGTATGCCAGCTCTAAACACTAGCTCTTTGCAATGTCTGGTCCCTGGCAGACTTTCAATAATAGGCCGAGGCAGGAAGTGGGTGGGAGGAAGGACAAAGCACTTCTGAGCCCTAAAGGGTGCCTCTCAGCCCTTCCTTCCTGGATGGGACTGCATAGGAGTAATGTCCCAGCACTGTCGGGGGACAGCTCCTAAAGAGAACCGGTCCAGCTGCTGAAGCTTTTTCCTGCAGGGCGGAGAGGCTGCTGCTAAGAGGAAGATGTGACGAAAACTCAGTGGGAAGAGGAGAGGCAGAAATTCCTCCAGATCAGAACAGCCAATTTTAGGAGTCAATTGCTTCTTAGAGCCAGCTGGGCAGGGCCTCTGTCCCAGTACAAATCATGGTCCTTCCAGGAGACACCCGCCCACCCTCCACCCTGCCCAGCCAGTCACAGCCCAGTGGCCCACACAAGGACCCTCCTGGCTGAGCTCACTACTTAACAAGGAACAAGGGGCCTAGGATGGAAGAGGAGGCCGTGTGACTGGGATCTCCCGACTCAGTTATTCCACGAACACATGTTGTTACTATTGTAGTCACTTATCAAGTTCTCACCAGGGGTGTTGTATGTTCCAACTGTGTAACTCTGGACTAATCCAAAGTCTTGGTCTTAACTTCATATCTATAAAATGTGGGTGATTCTCATATCTGCCTTGGAAGAATGTCACAAGACATAAGTGAAATGAGTAAGCTCTCCAACAATGTTAGCTACTGATATTAAACTATTCCTCCTCCTCACAGTGACAAGCTCAGGAGATGCCATTATACCCATTTCACAGATGAGAAAAATTGAGACTAAGGAGGTTCAGAGCCTCGTTCAAGGTCCAGTGGGGAGAATTGGGGCTGATATTTGAAGGTCTCCAAGCATCATCTTCACTCCCAGCAGCACATCTGGGGTCAGAGATTCTGAGATAAATCAGAACTGATTCTCTGCCCAACACGGGAAAACAGACATATAAACAGAAAAATTTTTTAATTATTTATATTTTTTGTAGTTGTTGATGGGCCTTTATTTTATTCATTTATTTATATGCAGTGTTGGGAATTGAACCCTGTGCCTCCACCATTGAGCCACAACCCCAGCCCTAAAGATGATTTAAATCCCAAGTAGAAGAGTTGCATCAGAAGGCCTAGCGGGCTAGGGGAGAAGAGAGGAGGTCCTGCTACAGTTTGAATGCATATCCCCAAAGTCTGTGAGTTGGAAACTTAATCCCCACATTTATGATGGAATTTGAAGGTGGGACACTGTAAAATAATTAGGATCAGATGAAGTCATGAGGATGGGGGTTTCATGATGACATCAGTGACTTTATGAGAAGAGGAAGAGAGACTCAAACTAGCTTGCTTGCTGCTCACCATGAGATGCCCTGGGCACCATGTTATGTCGCAGCAAGAAGGCCCTTTCCATATGCTGGCACCGTGCATGCCCTGGACTTCCCAGCCTCTAGAACCATGAGCTAAATAAACTTCTATTCTGTGTCAATTACCCAGTTTCAGGCATTTTGTTATAGCAATAGAACAGACCAAGACAGGCCCTGTCTAAGCTTAGGGATTCAGGGAGACCTCATGAGAGGTGACCTGTTAGCCAGACCTTGAGATATGAGGGCTATATAAGAAGCAGCCTCCTAATACTAGAGAAGCAATGGAACTGTGGTTAAGGACAGGGCTGAGAGCCCAGCTCTGCCCCTTCATGTGATCTTGAAGGAGTAAGTCTCTGATCATCTATTTCCTCATCTAAATATAGGGAGTCTTAGTAATAGTGAAGACCAGAAAAGATAGTATCGGTGAAAATGCTGGTGTGTGGTACATATTTGTAATTTACAAAATCTTCTCTCAGTTTCTAAACACTTATTGAGTGTCTCCTGCATGTCCTACCCAGGATGCAGAATCATCATTTTACCATTTTATAGACAAAGATCTTGGGCTCAGAGAGCTAAAATAACTTTCCCCAGATCACTCGGGATCAGAGTCAACTCTGGATTCATGAAGCACCTACAAAGTGCCCATCACTTCATCTAATTCCCCAAACTACTATGGGTGGGGGGGATGAAGTTAGTTTTTTTTTTTTTTCACTTCACAGATGAGGGAATGAATATCCAACCCCTTCTACCGAACCACCACCACACCCCACATATGCCTCTGGAAAAACCCAGAAGCTAATACAAAGCTCCAAAAGGCTTTGTAAGTCTACTGTTTGATACTCATTTTCAGAAGAAAAAGCTTGTCAGCGGGAATCAAGTTAGCTGCAAATCAAACAGTAGTGGACAAAGGCAGTTTCTTCACTTGTAAAATAAAGCACAGGACTGGTCAGCATGTCACAGTCCCTCAGCCTCCAGGACTCCTGGTGTCTCCTTCATGGGAGCTATTAACAGTAGGGGATAAAACTGGAAGTCTGCTGTGCCCATGGGTGAGGACAACACAGAGGATGGCATGGCCAGGAAACAGACACTGAACCTGATGCCCTCCCTGACTGTCTGGGAGCAGCTTGTCTTTGGCTAAAGCAACCCTTATGTTAGTAACAGAAATCAATGAGTGTCCTTTTCCTTAAGCCAGTTTGAATGAGATTTCTGATCCTTGGAACGGCAGAGCCTTGACAAATGTAGTATCCCCAAAATGGAGTCAAAATATCACCTGTGCCACGAGAAAGCATTAACATTTTAATGGTAGTAATTAAACAAGCAGGGAAACAATCAAATTAAATAAAAGCATTTTACTTATCTAGAAGGCAGTACTTAAGGAGAAAATTATTTATTTAGGGAAGAATAGTCAAACTCATAGAAGCAAAGACTTACATGGTGGTTGCCAGGGACTGGGAGGAGAGGGGGAAAAAGAGTTGCTGATCAATCATTTTAAAATTTCAGTTATGCAAATGGAATTGGGCTGGAGTAGCTCAATAGTAAAAGTCTTGCTTAGCATAATTGGGCCCCTGTGGGGATAATCCCCAGCACACACACACACACACACACACACACACAAAGGTGAATTAGTTCTAGCTATCTGCTGTACTTTGTGGTGCCTATAAATAATCCTACTGTATTTAACCCTTAAATTTTTGTTAAGAGGGTAGATTTCAAGTTCAAAGCCAGCCTTAGCAAGGCTCTATATCTAAATAAAAATATTTAAAAGGGCTGGGATGTGGCTCAGCAGTTAAGCTTCCCTGAGGTTCAAAAAAATAAAAAATAAAAGGTGGATTTCATGTTGATTATGCTTACCACAATAAAATGTTTTAAAGAAACCTGAAAAGTACCCATCGAACTGGGGAATAAAAGGATAAGGAAGGAAATGGAGACTTTGAAAATCTGAAGATGGTAGCTGAACCCCAAAAGGAGGAACCTATCATGAGTTGAGTCTAACTATGTGCTCAGAGCTTCCCTAACGGATGATTGTTCAATCCTCAATCCTCAAACATCCAGCACATTTAGTAGTATGAGATCCACTTACACACATAGAAACACTGATGTTCAGAGAGAACAGACTCTTGGCTAACCACACACAAAACTTGTACCAAGCTCACCACCTCAAGTCCAAGCTGATTTTCTCATGGCATAATTAACTCAATATTATCATTTGTTAAGCACCTACTACCAGACTCTGGAACACCAAGCTCACCACCTCAAGTCCAAGCTGATTTTCTCATGGCATAATTAACTCAATATTATCATTTGTTAAGCACCTAACTACCAGACTCTGGAACACCTCTGTGACCACAGTGTCCGTGGTCATTATGAGAACATCATAGAAGATACCTGAAAGGGTAAATCTGTAATGACAATCAGGGCCATCAAAAATGGGCACAAGACTCCAGAGGCTGCTTCCATCTACGATCATTTCTGAGTCTCCAAGCACAAGGTGAAATTTCAATACATAGGTTAGGCACACCCTCTGGCCCCAGGACTGGAACCCCCTCTGTCTAGAGGACCAGCATATCCTTTCTCTTTCCCTAACCAGTACATTCTTTTTTCTCAAAATCAGCACACCCTCTAAAACAGGTGCCTATGATCAGTTCATCTTCTGGCCCCAGGATAACATGTCCACTCTGTCCCTGAGAATGGTATGCCCTCTGTACCTAAGATCAATATACCCTATGGCTCCAGCACTAGAACACCTTCTTTCTGTCCCTGAAACCTGCACACTCTCTGACCCCAGAACCAGAAAACCCTCCATCCCCAAGACCCACACACCCTCTGGCTTGAGTACCAGCACAGCTCCTGTCCTTAGAACCGAGTTGTGCTGCTGCCAGGGTCGGCAGGGTTATAGCCTCTGCTCCAGAAAAGCACTGACAATCTTGCCTGAAAATTCTGACTCTTCCTTACATAAACAGAAAGAAATCCCTTGCAGATAATTATACAACCTCTACCCACTGCTTCAAGTGAGAAATATGTCCTGTGTAAGTCTTCAAAATTCCATACAGAACCTCTGCATCTGATGGCAGATGCAAAGAACTCAGAGCCACCCAGTACCAAGCCGGACCCAACTCTGACCAGAGCAGAGTGTGGGACTGCCACTGTGGGCACCCAGTGATGGGCTATAAATTCCTGCTTTCCTGAATATCCCCCAACTCCAGCCAGGAAAATAGTGTTGTCTCCATCAAACAGATAAGGAAAAACGGCAACTCAGAGAAGGGGAGGCACAGAGTGACCCAGAGCAGAGAAAAACCTGAACCCAGACCCTTCTATCTCCAAAGGCCTTCCTACCTCATCCTGCCACCCTTGCCATCACAGAGAGATAGGCATGAGCAGGACTAAGCTTCAAAACAGACAGCTCTTGATTGCTGCAAAAAAGAAGCTAAAAAGCCCACTCCCTGGTATCCACAGAGTAGAGTTGCAGGGATTCCAAAGAATAAAGTCACTCATGCTGCCCTGACATCCTCAGAATATATTGCAGTGCTCTGGGAACAGTCTCCTTATCCCCATAAATAATTGAGAACCCGTGCGTACTGTGGCATTTCTGCTGAAATCATCACTCACCCACACATTCTGTGCTTCCTGCAGAGCCAAAGAAATTCTTGCTGATTTTTTTTTATAATGCAGCCTTTTGTTGAAACTAGTTTTTGAATTTAGCATCCCCTGAGTACCTACTTAGTGCCATTCCCAGTCTTAGGCAGTAGAGAGCCAGTGGTGACCTGGCCACAGTCAAGTCCTCAAGGAGCTCAGACCTTGCTCAGTGGAGAGAGAGAGAGACTCAATAGACCATGAGAATTGCCGCCATGTACATTACAGAATTGCCTGTAAGACAGCGGCAGAGGAGGAGGATAGGTTGGTAGGTAAGTGTAAGACAGGCTTGCAGGTCTGTGTCTTGCAGGGGGGACGGGAAGAGTCAAGGCAGAGAAAGAGCTGAACTCCACTTCTTCAAGACTAAAACCAGTAGGAGACTACACTGGGGGAAAAGGTGCTCTTTGCAGGGGTGAGGGGGCAACTGAGGAGACAGCCAAATTATGGAAGGCTCTGCTGTGGGCCATGTGGTTCCTCGGTTCCATGAGGTCTTCAGGAAAGCTCTTATACTCACATGATGGGGTTGTTCTGTAATGGGGAAGATAGCAAGATGTGCACACCCAGGGATAAGAGGCCAACCTAAGATGACAGGCACAGATACAAGAGCTGACCTGACAGGGGAGGACAGCCAGGGGCATGCATAACTCAGGGAAGGTGGTGGACTGGCACAGATTCTGAAACTGGGAGGTTAGTCAAGTTCATCAAATTTCCAGAGGCAGATGTCACCAAGAGACATCTGGCAACAGAGCATGGTATGACAGGATGGACCCGTAGAGAAAGAAATGACTTACTCTGGGTTTGAGTGAGTGGTCTGGATGCTAGACGTTGAACTAGGAGACAGAGTTGGATATTTTCATGCAGAGAAGACAGCCTTCCAACAGAGGAACTCATATGAAGGGGGGACTTCCTAGCCTCTGTTCCTCACTTTGTTTGATAACCACACCCTGATTTTCTTCTGGGGAATCCCCACTTTTTGTCCCTGTGGTGCTAACGCCATCCTCTTAGGTACAATAATGGATTCATGACCCAGTCTTAGCCAATCAGTATACTCCATCCCCCACAACCATTAATGGTAGACACATGACCCAAATCAGTCAACGAGAGTCTTCCCTGGGACATCCATTGGAATGCCTAGAAAAAAAAGGCTTTCCCTTTTTCCTGGAGTGACTAGTGGTCACCATGAGGAAGTGCCTGCCTGAAAATGGAGCCAAAGAGTAGAAAGGTATTCAGTAAGCACCTTGCATGCCTGAAACTCCCCCTGCCCCTGGATATTCTGTCACATACGCCAGTAATTTTCCTCTGTTTCTTCACAGGTATTTGATTTTACTTACCATACTTGTGACCTCCAGGACTGTGACTGTGAGTAGAAATACCTACATGGAAAAGATGGCCAGTGTGTCTAGGGAGGGGTGGGATGTCCACAATGAGCAGGCTGTGGCAGGAAATGAAGTTGCATAGGCAAGCCGTGGCCAGATCCTACAGGGCCATGATGTGAAGCCAAGCTGGGGCTGTACAAGCCTGGAAAGGATTGTAAGCAGAGGAAAGGCATTCTCACATCTAAGTATGTGGACTCACTCTGTTTATTCAAAATGTGTTTAAAACCTAGAAAGAATTCCCAAGTAAAGTGCAAGCCAGACGCTTTCCCCTCCAGTTATGTAGCAGGAAGGTGCTATCCAAGGTACTGAGATCCCCAGGGGCTCTTCCAAGAAAGGGAGCAGGCTGAGCCTTGTGGGAGGAGATTGGCATGCTGGCTCATACATTTGAAATGCCACCTAGTTCCATTCCCTTGTGTCTACACAAACAGAATCAATCCTATGCTGACTCCTTCTCCCATAGAAGGGGAAGAACATCTATTTGTATATTGCTACCTCCTGAACCCAACCTTGGGACACACACAAACTTTTGTCCTTACCTCTGACTGGCCTGATGGAACAAAGGACAGATAAAGCTTATGGATGAGAGCCTCAAGTAATGAATCCAGTGGTACTAGAGGTGTTCACACATCCAGAATGATTAATACATTTTTAAAGGGCTGGTGCCAAGAATTGGCCCAAATTTTTCACCTCTCCCTATATCCAAGTTCTTTGCCATGTGATTTTAGAGGTCTTCCCATTTAATGAATAGAGTATATTTCCCCTTGCCTTGATCTTAACCATGGCCTTATAACTTGCTTTAACCAACAGCGACTGGCTTAGACCTCAAAAGGTATAAATGTTTCCACTCACCTCCCTGTGCCTCCACCTCCATGTGCCTGTAAGATGGTGTTGGAAGGTCACTGTCCCTGTCTGTACTCATCTTGGTGAGCAGAAGCCAAGAATGGCTGCATAACTTGAAGGTCCCACTGCAAAATGAAAATGCAGGGTCCCTTGTTCAAAAAATATTCAAAATTTCAAGACAACCACAGCAGATCATTCAACCAAGTGGGATCCCTTCTTTGTGCAGGACCCTGTGTGACTACATGGGTCCTATACCTATGAAGCCAGCCCTTGAATAGGTAGTAACAACTTTTGTTTTAAATCAGGAGCACACTGTGGTCCTCAAGTCCTGCCTGTTTTGTATGATCCTAGAGCTAAGAATTTTTTTTTTCATTTTCAAATGATTGGAAAAAAATTTTTTTAAAGGCTATTGTTTTATGACACATAAAAATTATATGAAATTTGAATTTGTGTTCAAGAACTAAGTTTTATTGAAACCCAGCCATGGTTATTCGTTTACATCTTATCTGTGACTGCTTTTGCACTATAACAGCTAAGTCCAGTCATCACAGAGGGGACTGTATGGTCCACAGTGTCTACAAATTTACTTTCTGACCTTTTATTGAAAAAGTTTCCTGATTCTGTTTATATTAGCCAGATTTTCATCACTGTGAAAAACCTGGAAAATTGACCTAAGGGAAGAGAGATCTATGCCAGCTCATGGTTTCAGCTGCTCCATTGCTTTTGGCTTGAGATGAAGAAGAACATCATGATGGAAGGGGACAGCAGAGGCATAGTTCATAACACCCAGGAAGCAGAGAAAGAGGAAATGGGGCCAAGGACCAGAAATATCCTTCCAGGGGACAGAATGAGCTATTTCCTCCAACAGGATCTAATATCCCACAGTCTCCACCAATTGCCATTAGTTCGTTCAGATTACAAATCCATTAATAGATTGATTCACAGATGAGATTAGCATCCTCATGATCCAATCACTTCCCAAAGCCCCATTTCCAGAATTGCTGCATGGGGGCCCAAGCCTTTAAAACATGAGTTTCGGGGGGACACTTTTATCCAAACCATAACACTGTTCTAGACTAGACATAGAATAACCAACCAATTCCAGCGTAGATCAGAAGGATAACAGCTAATCCACAGATCTCTGAGCATGAATGCCTATTGGTGTATGCTCCTGAGACCATGAGGTGGTGTGGAATGTGCCAGGAGCTTATCAGGGTTCAATCTAAGTTAATGCTTTTGAAAAAATGGTAGTGAGATGATTTCAGATTTATGTATGGGGAGGAGCCTTAACTTACACAGAACAGCATAAAAGAAAGCAGCGTTCTTCTTCATTCTCTTCAATTCCTTTCTCGTTTCATTAAGAGGAAGCATTGGCTTGCTGCTGGTAAATCTTTAATGCTTTTCTCACTTCTGGTAATTCTTAAGAACAGACCTTGGGCTCATCAGGTAATGGAATCTCTCTAGAATAAAATGAGTGTGTGTTTTCATTGTATTTATTTTTATTATTACCCTCTATTTCTGGCAAGCACTACTAGTCTTCTATTTATGTCAGTGTTTTGGTTTCCTTTTTAAATGCAATTGTTTGTGTAAAAGTTGTGAGTTTATTTCAACAAAAATTTAAATGGTGATTTATTTTAATAAAACTTGAGTCAATCATCATACAGATGTAAGACAATGTGAAAAAAATTATGAACAGCTGAAGTTTGGGAAACACTGACAGAGATGATATCTGAGACCCCTCCCTTCTATGGCTGCAGAATGCAACGCTAAGCATGGTAGATCTAAAACAGAAATCTCTTATTCATTCTCATTCTTCTCTCTCTCTCTCTCTCTCTCTCTGGATTACTGACTGTGTGACCCAGAACAACTTAATTTACTTCTCTGTGGTTCAATCTTTTTGCTGCAAAATGGAAATAAAACTCCCAGAATGGAATGAACACGATTGGCTGCCTAACAGCAGGCTTCCTCTTTCAGTCTATGTTCATAGAACCCCAATTTTGTTTAGGTGTCTACCACCCTCCCCCCAAATGGTCATGACCTGCAGAGAAGCTGATCCCAGCTCCAGAGGTGTTCTAATGCCCTACCCCTTGCCAGTGACTTGTCCAGGAGAGGATGTATAATCTGAATTTGGTCACTGGGGCACAAGAGACTTTTTGAGAAATTTTTGTAGCTCCTTAAGAGAGAATCCCTGAAAAATCTCTTTTATTTGCCTGGGTACTGTTGGATCTATCTGTGGTTCTGGGGCTAGTGTAGCCAATTGCCTCCAGCCTGATGATAATTCAACATCAAGGATAAGAGCGCAGGAGGCGGACAGCCCTAGACTTGATGATGCTGTTGAGCTGCTGAATCAACAAGTCCTGAAACCAACCCTACTTTTGGAAGTGGAATTTGTGGACTGGTAAATGTCCTTACTATTTAAACTGTTTGGAGGTGGAGTTTCTATTTCAGGTTAAGTATCCCTTATCCAAAATGCTTGGGACCAGAAGGATTTGGAATTTTGAATGTTTTTTTTTTTTCAGGTTTTGGAAATTTGCATATGAGATATTTGAGATCTAGGAACCAAGTCTAAATACTAAATTCATTTGTATTTAATATATACCATATAAACATAGTTTCGTGATGTGGAATCTTCCACCTGTCAGTATTCCTTAAATTTTGACTTTGAGGGCATTTTTGTATTTTCATGTTAGGAATGGTCAACCTGTACTATGTAACCAAAAGAATAATAAGTGATATAGATATTGCTATTTTATGTTCAACGTTCAAATAGTTACCTTAATTTTTCTGCAAAATGGTCTACTAACCTGGCTACAATTATACAGACAGTCCTTTACACAAAGATCTCTGCAGCAGGAAGACTCCCATTTGCAGGCTACTATTCCTTCCTCTCTCCTTTCTTAGGAACAGAAGTCAGATTTCATTCAGGGTAGCAACATGCCCAACTAAAGACTACATTTTCCAATCACCCCTTACAGCTGGTGTGCCCCCATACTGAGGTCTGGTCAGTCATGTGCAGGTACAAGTGAATTGTAAGGATCCCAGGAAGACTACTTGAAGGGAGCAGACTCAGCCATAAGAACTCTGCTTTCTGACCTTCCTCTTGTCCTTTGCCTTTGTCTTCAAGTGGAGCTATGATGGTTGGAGTTCCAGGGGTCTTCTCAGACCATAGGGAACTCTTAAGGATGGAAGTTGTATGCATCAGAGTATAAATAGGGAAGAAATCTGAGTTCTTGATGAATTCCTGCAACTGCCATCCAACCCCTGCACTGCCAAATTCTTGACTACTTTTATGCAGTACGGTAAACTCAAGCCACTATTACTTTGGGATTTCCGTAACTTGTGCTAAAATCTAATTCTAACTACTGCTGCTGCATCTAACTAGAAATTCTTATTCTTTATCAAGTGTCTGATGTCTGCAAAAAAAAAAAAAAAAAGCATGCCTGGAATAAGTTTCAGATACATAAAAGACTGGAGATTTAATATTATATTTATTGACTCTCAAGGTCTTGGAACAAACTTAGAAGCAATAAGAAAGCTTAAAAAGATAATTTGTGTGATGTACTTAACTCACTCCAGTAAATAAGAACATCCCAGTTATGAGAACTTCTAGATTATTACTATTGGCTAATTCAATACTCTGATGTGTCACAGAAGGAAATGAAGGTCCACACAAAGAAAGCACCTTGTCCAAAGCCACATAGCCACAGAGCACTATCCATGAAGGAGGTGTTCAGAGGGCCATGGATAACTATGTCCCTCTAGGGAACCCCACTGATAGACAGTCCCCTCCTGGGCAATAGTGCCAGTGAAACAATCTCTCAGCTGGTCTCCAAGTTAAGAATTCCATGATCTATTCTGGACCAGAATGAAAGGGAAGGATGGAGGATTTCTGTCCTCTCCCACCTATGTGTTCCCTTATCTCTTTTTCTGTGATGCCCATGAGCATAATAGTACATGAGGGAATTGAGGACAAAATTGAAAAAATTGTCTAAAACCCCAAACTTTATCTAGAACCTGGAATACAAGCAGGGTGGGTGCTATGGTTGGAATGTGTCCCCCAAAATCATGTGTTGGAAATATAATCCCCAATGCAACAGTGTTGATAAGTGAACATTTAAGAGATGATAGGGGGCTGGGGATGTAGCTCAGTGGTAGAGCACTTACTTAGCAGGTGCAAGGCCCTAGGTTCAATCCCCAGGAGAGAGAGAGAGAGAGAGAGAGAGAGAGAGAGAGAGAGAGATAAGATTAAGTCACAAAGACTCTGCCCTCAAGAATGGATGAATCCACCATTGTGGAAGTGGGTTGGTTATAAAAGGAGTGGGTTCCAGCTAGGGATATAGCTCAGATGGTAGAGTACTTACCTTGCAATGCACAAGGCCCTGGGTTCAATCCCCAGCACCACAAAAAAGAAAAAAATATGAAGGTAAAAGGAGTGGGTTCCCAATAAGAGGATGGGTTTGGCCCCTTCCATCTCTCCCGCGTGCTCTCTTGTATTTCTGCCTTTCTCCATGGGATGACTCAGCACAGACCTCACCAGATGCAGGACACTCAGCCTGGGATTTTCTAAACTCCAGAACTGTAAGAAATCTCTGCCCCTTATCATTCCCCCAGTCTCCGGTGTTCTGTTATAGCAACACAAAACAGACTAACTAGATTTATAGTCCACTTCCTTCTTTTTTCTGAGGAGTGTGTTCTCTGCTTCTCCTCTCAATTTCCTCTGTCTCCTCTAGGGAAGGTGGGAGCCATATGACATAATGATAGCTGTCACAGCTACAGAAGAGGGCCTAGAGGTGTCATATCTTGCTCAATGACCAAAAGGGGAGGCTGGTTGGAAGTTTCCAAAAACTGTTCCTCTGCTGCCTCCCTGCCAGAGGAGTCTCTGTTATCTGCAGAACCTTATCAACATTTTCTTAGTACTGTTATTAAGGCAGCCACCTTGCCCCAAGCTGATGAATTCTAAAAGAACCATAAAAAAATTTAAAAAATAAGAAAACCTTGAAGCTGAAAAATTAACAAATGTTTAAAAGCTTGGCTCGTTTGAAGCTTCTCTCTGCAGCAGATTAACTCATTCACTGATTACAGATTTGGGGGGAAAAAGATTATTAGCAGATTTGAAAAGTCATGTTAGACATTAAAACATCTATGACCATTTAATTCTTAGATGAATCCATAAAGCAGGAAGTGTCATCATACCCCCAAACCCACACAACCCTAGACCTCAGTCTGGGACTGGGAGCAGTGGAAGCCCACACTCCAGTTTCCACGCTGGGCCTAGACATGTTCTGGTCCTCCTGGCTCAGCCCTGGGAGGCAGCCAGGACAGATGGCTCACTTAGCTTGCCCAAGGACAATCTCTAATGCTTGCCTGCCAGCTCTCAATCCTTCTAGCCTGGCCAACAAGGTCAAAAGCTCCTTGGGGAGCAAGGGGTTGTAATGCTGCAGGGAAGCTCCTTGGGTCACCTATTCCACTCTGGTTCTTATTGGCAGCTGTCACGCCCCTAGGAAGCACAGGAAAATCTGAGTCCAAGGGGCCCTGAGGATAGAACAGGAGACCCCAGAGAAGACACATGGATGCAAGTTGGAAATTCAAAGCAGACCAGCTACTAACAGAGCTGTCCAACTATGCAGGAATGAGTTTCCTGTCACTAGAGGTATGCAAGCAGAGGCCAAACTATCACCTTCCAGAAATAAGGAATGTCTCTGTTATTGGCAGGAGCATATGAGGAATCCCTGCCTTGGAGATACTGACACTCAATTGCATTGAAATAACCCTCATTGCTGGAGAACTTCTCACAATAAACATGAAGCTATGCACCAAGCACCTGCTCTGACAGACCCTGTTCCAGGGGCCCATTCAATCCTCAGAACAACTCTGCAAGGTAGGGTTCATTAACACAATTCTGTGGACGCTCAAAGAAAGTATTTTGCCCCCACATGGCACAGCTGTCTCCCACACCAGCATTTTTACCATTCTGTATGCTGCTGGAAATCAATCCCATTTGTGGTAAGCACACTGGGAGTTCTCTAGTTTATTAGACAACAAAAGCTACTATTATTGAGTTTGCTGTGTGCCAGGCACCCTTCCATGCACTTTATAGATGCTATCTAATCTAATTCATTCAGATCATCTTTCTCACTTATGACTGATCTCCAAAGCTGAAGTGGCTTGCCTAAGGACATTGCTAGTCAGTAGCACAGCAGGCCTTGCTGGAGATATTCCCTATTTAAGCAGGAGCAAACTCAGCCACAAAGCACATGGGACAAGAGGGGGACAATGAGAAAGGAGATAGTAGAGATGGTCCCAGGAAGTTTGCAAAAGATCAGAGTTCACAAGGCCGATGAGAAGCTGAGAAGGCCCTTCAAGCTACAGTACTGGCTACAGAATGGGGGCGATGGTTTGTATGGATGGCTTTGTGGCCTTAGGACACTGTCCCTCTCTTGAGTTTGGGATATGCCATGGTTTAAAGCAAAGCTCCAAATCCAACAAGAATGAACGGACAGTTTGGAAAACTGAGACGAGCAAAGTTAGAAAAAAAACTACAATTCCCTAAGCCCAGAGCTTCCCAGGCCTGCTTACTAGTGTCCTGCCAGGAGCACTAATACACCCTCTCTGCCAAAAGGGACTTGGGGAAGGAGTCTCCAACACTTGCAAAGAATTAGATTCCACCCATTCAGAGAAGGAACTGAGGTGGCCTTGGGAAGCTGCCATCTCTGCCTCCTGTACTCTCAGATCCCATTGGTACATTTTGCCTTCTTCCTATTTGGAAGAAATAGGACCTGCAACGAGCCCAGTTCCCAACCAGCTTCCAGGAAGTTGACATTCTAGATCCCCTTTGATCCATTTATTTATTCACTCCACAAATGTTGATTAAGCATTGGCAATGCACCTGTCCCCGAGGTAGGCACTTTCAAATCCATAACTCTTGACAGGTGTGAACCTAGAAAGAGGAAGCAGTTCAGTCATGGTCCCACAGTAAGGGAAGAGTCAGGGTCAGTACTGAAGCCCACTCCCACTCCAGCCAGCCTTGGCTCACTCTGTCTGAGATGAACCCGCAGCCCAGAGCCTGCTGCCTGAGCCATGTGCCTGTGTGTCTGAAGGTCCTGGATTTCCCACCATCCTGGCACCTGTCACAGTTTAGCAGGTTACCATGGTATCGCTCCCCAGCACCCCGGGCAGCAGGGACCACCATCTGTTTACACGGCTGTCAGAGGAATTGATGTCATGCGAAATTGTCAGCTCAGCGGGGTGGGAGGAAGAAGAGTGGGTGGCTATGAAAGCTTCCAAGCCATCAACACTCATCTCGATCAAGAGTCACTGCTCCCTGGGGGAAACGGAGAAAGGGGGGGCTGAGAAAGAACATTTCCCGACAGGAAGAAGCAGGTAGCTATAGTAATGGTTGGCATCGTTCTGTCCATTTTCTATAATCATTTACAATTCACAAGCTCATGTCAGCTCTCACAGCCCTGGGAGGTAAGCATTGCCATTCGTTCCATTTTACAGATGTTCCAGAATAAAAATCTGACTCTGGGAGACATGAAGAGTCAGCTCAAGGTCATAGGAAAATAGGAAGTCAGGTCTAGCAGGAAAAGCTCCCAGGCAAAGAGGAAGGGGGTTTGTTTTTGGCTAAAATGAGGGTAGGCCTGCCCCAGGGCAGCCATGTCAGGAAATGCAGAAGGCTGGGCTGAGCACTGTGAGTCCTGGGTTCCAATTACAGCTCCAATACAACCAATGCGACAATAAGGAACAGAGTGGTTGGCAATAGCCCAAAGCACAGATCTTTAAGAGACACCCAAATATCCCTGGAAATGTAACCAGAAGGAGAGTGGAAATCTGTTACTTAACTGATCTGTATACATCCACTTTTCTTTAGTAACAGCCTACTGATTCTCCCCAGGGGAACCCAAACTTCACTAGTCTCACTCCATTGGTGTCTGGACAAGGTTGACCCACCCCCAGATAACCCAGATCTAATCCAAACAGTGTATCTCAACCCCCGTCCAAGATGATTGGTTCAGGCAGAGTCATGTGATCCGAAAGAAACCAAGAAGAGTCAAGAAAAATACTCTTTTGCTTCTTAATTTTCTCCTTTTAGCAATCCAGCCAGAAGGAGGCAGCAATCTTGGCGCTATGAGGGCAGAAACCTCTTGAGAAGGCAACCAACATCATGGAAAGCAAGGCCAGGAAGGAGAGAACAGCAGATTTCTCTCTGTGTATCCAACCAATCCTGAAGCAGAATCTTCTAGGCTTACATCAAACCAATACACTCTATTTATTTTAGCTAAAATAATTGAGTCAGATTTTCTATCACTTGTACTTAAAATCACCCCAGTTTTGTTTGCCCAACTCATTTTAAGAACATCATGTGGGTATTGGAGGAATCACCAAAAAAGCTGGTTGGGGTACGGTTGACAGCCCCTTTGGTAAGTACACGAACAATGCATGGTTGCTAAATTGCCTTCCCAGGAGAGTGGGAAGGATAACAGGAGAGGTTTGTGGTGGGGGTGAGGTATCGGGGGTTTGAACTCAGGGGCACTCAACCACTGAGCCACATTCTCAGCCTTATTTTGCATTTTATTCAGAGACAGGGTCTCACTGAGTTACTTAGCACCTCGCTTTTGCTGAGGCTGGCTTTGAACTCGCAATCCTCCTGCCTCAGCCTCCCAAACTGATGGGATTACAGGGGTGTGCCACCGCACCTGGCTGAGTTTTCATTTTGATGGATGGGTTACACAAGTGGAGACCAGAACTGAATTACCAGAGAGAACAGGCTGAGACCACCACCAGAATCCTCTTTCTTCACCCTTCCCTGTGCAGCCTCCAGCTTCACCACTACAAAAATATTGACCAGGAACTTAGAAAATATTGAATTGATGAGACTCTGGTGTATTTAAGTGGCCCACTGGTCTCCAGCTATCTCAAGGACTACACAGTGACTTCAAACAAATCCTTTTCTCTCCCTGGTCTTCAGTTTTCTCATCTGAGAAAAGTAAAGTAGGGACTCTTATTTGCATTTTGCTGATGAAGAAAGAGAAGCAGTGCATAGACAGAATGTGTGTGTGTGGCAGATGGGTTAGGAAGAGCTTAGAATCTCTCACCCCTCACCCAGGACATCACAGTCTTCCACTTTCAAATAAGCAAAGGTTTTGGGTAGGGAACTTTTTCTTCTCTTAAATATGTAATTGTCCTCATAGGGTGAAGCAGGAAGCTCTCAAGTTCAAGGCCAGCCTCAGCAATTCAGTAAGGCCCTAAGCAACTTAATGAGACCCTGTCTCAAAATAAAAAGGGCTGGGGATGTGGCTCAATGGTTAAGCACCCCTGGATTCAATCTCTAATTGCCAAAAATGTTTAAAATTTTATATCCTTATTCCTTAATATACAAACTAAAATATTTTTAGATGGAATGAAATGATATCCGGGATTTGCTTCAAAATAACATGAAAAGGGAGAGGGGGAAGGGTACAGATTAACCAAGATCAGTCAGAAACTGTTGAAATTACAGCAATAGAAACATGAAGGTTTATCATTCTGTTAGTGTATCATTTGAATTTTATGTAATAAAATGCTTAGAAAGTAAATAAAGCCTCTGTCCTGCTATCAATAAGGAGTTCGCTAACATTTCAACATGTTATACCCAGAACATGTGATAGACTAAGACAGAAGGGGGCAAAGGAAGCATACCAGACTAATTGGTGATGATAATAATTTGAACATGTGCTTTCTGTGCTTTTTCACTTCCTCTATTTCAAACAGGATGCCTGATTCATGCACCCCAACTTCCAGAGAAGCCAAGGCAGAGAAGAAAGCAAAGGGAGAATTGAAGAAAAGGGAGAGCTTTATGGAGGTGGCTTAAAGAGAGAAGTAGAAGAGATCTCCCCAAGGTCGGAAGGGGTTCTACCTTGGCAAAGCTCCCCAAGTCCCGAGAGCAGCCCAGAAACCACAGAACCAGCAGCCCCACAGCATCACAGGGCTGTTGGAGAGGTATGGTGATGTCCCCACGGTGTCTAGTAGGTCCCAATGCCCAGAGCCAGAGGAGACCTCTTGGAGGATTTGGGAAAATCTGGGAATTCTTGACCTTTGCCTTAAACCAGCGGGTGTGATACTCCCATAAGGACAGATTCGGAACTTCTGGTCTGTCAGATGAGATGAGAGTTTAGGTTTCAAGTTAATTTCAATAAAGTAAGGAAATCTCTAATACTGAGCACATGAAAGGGAGGGCCTAACAAACTAGGCAGCTCTGGAATCCAAAGCGGAGAATTTATTTTAATTTTTAAAACAACTTTTAAAATTTGTTCTTTTTAGATACACATGACAATAGAGTGTATTTTGACATATTACACATACATGGAGTAAAAGTTTCCATTCTTGTGGCTGTATGTGATGTGGAGTTACACTGGTTGTGTATTCATATATATAAACATAGGAAAGTTATGTCCAATTCATTCAACTGTCTTTCCCATTCCCATCCTCCTCCCTTCCCTTCATTCCCCTCTATCTAATCAATGAACTTCTCTTCTTCCCTCTCCCATTTATGTGTGTTAGCATCCCCAAATCAGAGAGAACATTCGGGCTTGGTTTTTCGGGGATTGGCTTATTTCACTTACATGATAGTCTCCAGTTCCATCCACTTACTGGCAAATGCCATAATTTCACTCTTTACAACTGAGTAATAGTCTATTATGCATATATGCCACATTTCCTTTATCCATTCTTCTACTGAAGGGCACCTAGGTTGGTTCCATAGCTTAGTACTGTGTATTGAGCTGCTATAAACATTGATGTGGCCACATCACTATAGTATGCTGATTTTAAGTCCTTTGGGTATATGCTGTGAAGTGGGATAACCGGTGATTCCATTCCAAGAAGGAATCTCCACACTGCTTTCCAGAGTGGTTGCACCAATTTGCAGTCCCACCAGCAATGAATGAGTGAACCTTTTCCCCCCACATCCTTGCCAACATTTGTTATTACTTGTCTTGAGAATTGCCATTCTGATGGAAGTGAGATGAAATCTCAGTTTAGTTTTAATTTGCATTTCTCTAATGACTAGAGATGTCGAATATTTTTTCATATATTTGTTGACAGATTGTATTTCTTCAATCTTTAGTTCCTTTGCCCATTTATTGATTGGGTTTTTTGTTTTTGTGGTGTTAAAGGTTTTTGAGTTCTAGAGGCCCTGGACAATCCCTTCATCTTCCCAAGACCCAGCTTCTTCATGTGTGAAATGCTGACAACAGGACCCACTGAAGGGCTTGGGAGGATGAAATGGCAGAATGTCCCACACAGTGCGTGGCACCAGGCAACATTTACTTCTATTTCCTTCTCTTTCTCCCTTCCCAACACCCCTAATCCTGCATCTAGGAAGAAACTGTTTAAATGGAATTGTAATTAATATGCAGTCAGCAAAAGCTAATTAAGAATTTATTTTTGGCTCTTGATTAAGTGAGAATTTATCCGAAATCCGATATTTCATTTTCTTGGTTGACTACAGAGAGTTCTTTGGACTCTTCTGCACAGTAGTCAGGAGGCCCCAGTTAAATCTACAAATAGGAATAAGGCATTGTTAGAGATCAGTGCTCAGTTCAGAATCATCTACCCCCTCACCCTGCAGAGAAGATGAAACTCACACAAGCAACTCTTATTTCCTCCAAACTTGCTCCTTTCCAGCTCTACCTCAACTCAGAAAATGGAACACCACCCCCTGAAATCATCCTTGTTCATCTCCATTCCTCATCGTCTCCCATCCGACCCTGACCAGGGCTCCTGGCTCCATCCCACCCCTGCCATCTGCCCACTTGTCTCCACATCCAGGCCTCCTCCCCATCTCAAGCTGCCATCTTCTCTTATCTAGAACTTCCTCCATGGTCTCCTTGCTTCCTCCTCTCTACACATGACAGCCTGAATTTTCCCAATATAAAGCAGAATCTTTAAAATATTAATTAAATCCTTCCAATGGTGATGTATTGGGCTTAGAATAGAAATCCACTCTTTATCCTGGCATCCAGCCTCAGCTGGCCCCAGCCAGTCCTCCCATATCATCTCATTAATCCTCGTCCCATCTTTGCTCACATGACAACAGCCCTTCTGGCCACCTTTCTGTTTTTTGAATATATGCACTAAGCTTTTTCCCTACTTCCAAGGCCTTTCAATCTTCCTATAGCTGCCTCCTGATTCTCCAAGTGTCAGCCTAAATGTCATCTGTTCAGAGAAGCTTTCCCTGATCATTCCATCTAAAGTAGACTTCCCTCTTCTTCTTTGTTGTATAAAAGGTTCAAAGATTATTTCTTCACAGCAAGCTGAGACTAGTTAGCTCAAAAGCCCACCAGTGGCAGACTCAAAATTTGACACATCTCCTTGTTTTAAAAAGTAAGAGTTTTAGTCACTCAGGACCCTCTATCTTTGTTTACTCCACCAAATTATACCCTTCATCTGCTGGTAAAACAAAAGCTTGCCGTTAGAAGACCCCAGCTTTCTACTACCCTTTGGAGGAATGTGACCCAGAGAGTTCCTGCTGTCATGCAGGATGTTAGCCTCTAATGCCCCATCTCTCAGGAGTTCCCTTGTCTTCCAGCCCTTCTGGAAGATAGTCCCCTTGCATAAGCTTCCAGATAGTCTCATGTCCAAGCACCACTCAATAAGTTTTATTGAATATTACTGCTTCTCATAATCAGAGCCTTTCCCTTGATCAGTCCCCAGATCCCTCAAACCACCCACACTCTTTACATACTACCCTGTTTTATTTTCTTCATAACACTATTACTCTAAAATTACCTGGTTACTTTGATGACTTGCTTTTTGTCCTTCTCCCTCATTAGAATATAAAGGCTATGTCATCATCAGTCAACATGTTTGTCAAAAAAGATATTTGCCTGTACTACTAGTCAAAGAAATCTCAAAGTAGAACAAGAGATGGTATTTTTCATCCAAGGTGTTTAATGACAATGACCCATATTACAAGAGTGCTGGGGGGAAATGGGTACATTCATATCCTGCCAGGGAGAGAGAATGCATATTGGCACAACATCTTGAAAGGTATTTAATTCAAAAAGTAAAATACATACACTTGTGACCAAGTAGTTCTGCTTCTCTGCAACTACCCTAGAGAAGCATTCCCACATTTGTACAAGGAGGAGTATTAAAATTAAATAAACGTATGAACAAGGACCTGTGCTACAAGGAAGATAGAGCAGATCCACGTTCCACTGTTCTTCCTGTAAATACATTTCTTCTATTTTTCCTGTAAGTACAACAAGAAAAAAAAAATCCTGGGGGTTATATATACAACAAACATCAAAGGCTATGAAAGGTAGAGAAAAGAGGACAGATTGGGTAAGAAACTTAGGACCCAAAGGACAACATAATGTTGAGTTTTCTTTTTGCCTTATATATCCCAGGCTTAGAGCTAAAGAAGAGAGCAACCAAAAAATGCCAATGAGCATGCACGAAAAGCGTCCCCAATCAAAATTTTTTATTTCTAGCCAAAAGACCAGGAAATGTACAACCCATGAAGACCAAAACCTATTAGATAGTAAGTGACATATTGAAAAAAAAAAAACTGTAATCCTATCATTTACCAAGCAGGCTAGGCCAGGTTGGGGATCTTATGTTCCATTCTCACCAAGCTATAGCAAACTTTCACCTCTCTAACCTTCCAAAGTGGCCAGGTAAGGAGCAGTCACAAGCTCCTCTCCATCCATACTGTCATGGAGACTACCTGAGGAGAGGTATCAAGGCTTTCCTACCCTCTCCAACTAGGGAATTATAAATGGAGGTTTAGTGTGGAACTTGAGCTCCATACCCACACAGCAGTGTTGAAGAATCCCCCACCTCAGGCATCAAGGAGCCAGGTGGGGAACCTGTGATTTCCACTCTCATATGGCAATAACATGGCAATAGCCATCTATCTTCTCTTGCCAGAGCAGTTTCAGTTAGAAGACAGCTAAAAGGAAAGATTTAAATAAGATACAGAGTCCATAATATAATACTCAAAATGTTCAGATTTCCATCAAATCACCTGAAACTGAACAAAAAAGTCAATCAACAGATGCCAACACTAACATGACACGAATTTTATAACTATTTGATAAGAATTTTAAAATAGCCATCATGAAAGTGCTTCAACAAGTATTATGAATTTGCTTGAGGCAAATTAAAAAAATAGAAAGTTGAGCAAAGAAATACAAAGTCAGCAAAAGAGGTCAATAAATATAAAGGAGAAGCTAATAGAAATTTTAGAACTTAAAAAACCACAGAAACTGAAGTAAAGATTGGTGAATGGGCTCAAGAGTAAAATAGAGCAGATGCAAAACATCTGAGAACTTGAAAAAAGAACAATAGAAATTATTCAATCTGAGAAAATTCAATTCTTCAGAGAAAAAACAGAAAAATAATCAATGTCCTCAGGGATGTATGGGGCCATAACAAGCAGCTAGAATTTATGTCTCTGGGGTCCCAGAAGGAATGGAAAAAGGGGGCATGGTTGAAAACAAAATAATAGTTGAGATTTGGTAAGAGACCTATAGATTCAAGAAGGTAATCAAAATAGGACATCCACAAGGAAATCTACCCAAAGTTATATCATATTCAAATTTCTGAAAACTAAGAACAAAGAAGAAAATCTTGAAAGTGAATAGAGAGAAATGATATTTACTAACAGAAAAAAAATGAGCTGGAGGTGTGGTGGCGCATGCCTCTAATCCATTGGCTCAGGAATCTGAGGCAGGAGGACTGAAGTACAAAGCCAGCCTCTGACTAATTAGAACAAATTAAAAAATTAAAAATTAAAAAAAAATAAAAACAAAGCCAGCCTCATCAAAAGCAATGCACTAAGCAACTCAGTGAGACCCTGTCTCTAAATAAAATACAAAATAGGGCTGGAGATGTGGCTTGGTGGTCCAGTGCCCCTGCGTTCAATCTCTGGTACCCACCCACCCCCAAAACAGACTCTTACAACCCAGTCATTTTTCCTGTGAACCTTCTTGCATTGTCTGACATGTGAGCTTTTGGGGGACACCACATCTAAACCATAACAAACAATAACAACAATAAAAATGATCAGAAACAGAGGTCATCTTAGAGTGAAAATGTTATCAATCCACCAAAAACACACAGCAATTTAAAATATATATGTACCAAAAAAAAAAAAAGCCTGAAAAACAGATGAAGCAAAATAGAGAACTTAAAAGAGAAAAAGACAAATTCACAATTATATTTGGAGATTTTAGCACACTATCTAAATAATTGGTGGAACACCTAGTCAGACAATCAGCAAAGATGTTGAATAACAACACAGTCAACAAAGAGGATCTAACCGACATTTACAGAACACTCCAATCAACAACAGCTGAATGTGCATACTGTTCATTTGCCCACAGAACACATACTAGAATAGATAATATCCTGAGCCCTTTCAAAAAAACTCGACAGATTTTAAAGAATTAAAGTCACATAGAGTAGGCTTTATAAACACAATGGAATAAAATTAAAAATAAATAACAAAGATAAAAGGAAAATCTCCAAACACATGAAAACTAAATGACTCATTTCTAAAGACTCCATGGGTCAGAGGTGACTTCACAGGATACGAAAAAATACACTGAGGTGAATGAAAATGGAAAATAAAACATCAACTATTACATACAGTACTAAGAGAGAGATTTCTAGCACCAAATGAATAAATTAGGGGAAAAAAACCTAAAAAAAAAAAGGAGGACAAAATTTAAACCCAAAGCAAGCAGAGAAAAAGAAATCATAAAAAATAAGAGCAGAAATCAATGAAATTGGAAACAGTAAAGCAAAAGAAAAAAAAATACAAAGAAACAAAGGGCTGATTCTTCACACAAAGATCAGTAAAATTGTCAATCCCCATCAAGGCTAACAAAGGAAAAAAGGGAGAAAACAGAAATTACTAAAATCAGGAATAAAACAAAGGAGACCACTACAACCCTGAGACATCACAAGGATAATCAGGAATACTACAAGACTCCACACACATAAATCTGACAAATTAGATAAAATGGGTCAGTTCCTTGAAGCTCACAAACTATCCTCATCTCTACAAATAGGAAACGGATCACTTGGAGAGCCCAGTAAGAATACTGAATTCATAATTTTAGATCTTCCCAAAAAAGAAATCTCCAGACACATATGGCTTCACTGGAGAATTCTAGCAAATATTTAAAGTAATACCAATTCTTCACAATCTCTTCCCAAAAAAATAGAAAAGGAGGAAACACTTTTAAATTCATTTTATGAAGTTATTATCATCGTGACACTAAAACCAAAAATATACATAGCATCAAAAAAAGAAAACTACAGACCAATATTCCTCACAAATACAGACACAAAAAAATCTTAACAAAATATTAGCAAACAATTTGTAATTTAGGAAAAGAGATGCTCAGCATGACCAAATAGTGTTTTAATATTTGAAAATTGGTCAATGCAACCTCCATATATTAACAAACTAAAAAAGAAAAATCATCCCAGTGAGGTGGCACACACCTGTAATCCCAGCAGCTCAGGAGGCTGAGGCAGGAGGATCATGAGTTCAAAGCCAGCCTCAGCAAAAGCAAGGCACTGGGCAAATTAGTGAGACCCTGTCTCTAAATAAAATACAAAAGTGTCCTTGAGTTCAATCCCTGGTATCCCAAAAAAGAAAAGAAGAAGAAGGAAAATCACATGACATAACAATTGATGTACAAAAAAAAAATTCATGATTAAAACACTGAGAAAAAAAGAAATAGGGTGGGCTGGAGATATAGCTCAGTTGGTAGAGTGCTTGCCTTGTATGCACAAGGCACTAGGTTCAATCTTTAGCACCACAAAAAGGGGGGAAAAAAAAGAAAGAAAGAAAGAAATGGGAAGGAATTACTTCCTCAGATTGGTCAAACTTCTATACAAAATCTACATATAACCTTATGCTTAAAGGTAAAAAGGTCATTGTATGTTTTCCCCATAGTACCAAGAAAAAGACAGGGTATCTGATCTCACCACTATTATTCCACACAGGACTGGAAGTTCTAGCCTGTGCAGAAAATCAAAAGGAAAATAAAAACATACAGAACAGAAAAGAATAAATAAAATTTTTCATTATTTGCAAATGGCATAATTTACATGTAGAAAATTCCAAGACATCTAAAAACACAAATCCAGAACTACTAAGTGAGTTTAGCAAGATTGTGGGATAAGATAAACATACAAAAATCTATATTCCAGCAATGTACACCTGGATGCTGAAATTTAAAATTCAATACCACTTAAAATCACTCAAAAATAACAGTTATATATCTAACAAACATGTATAGGTTTTTGTGTGCAGAAAAGTATAAAATGCTGATGAAAGAAATAAAAAATATAAATAAATGAAAAGACATACTGTGTTTATAGATTGGCAAAGACATCATTTTTCCCCAAAATTGATATACAGGTTTAACACAATTATTATCAAAATGCAAGCAATGACTTTTTTATATAGAAACAAGATTGCTCTTAAGTTTATATAAAAAAGCAAAGGAACTAGAGTATCTAATGTAATATTTAAAAACAAGAATAAGATCGAGTAATAATTCTACCTTATTTCAAGATTATAGTTACAGTAACCAAGACTGTGTGATATTGGTGGAGGGACAGACACCTAGATCAATACAGAAAAATACAGAACCCCAAAATAGAATCACATAAATGTACCCAGCTGATTTTTGACAAAGATATAAAAGTAATTCAATGGATTTCAATAAATGGTGCTGAAGCAACTGGATGTCTGTGGACAAAATAAAGAATGAACTTTGACCTAAACTTCACATCTTACACAAAAATTAAATCAAAATGAATCACAGATCTACATGTAAAATGTTAAACTATAAAACCTTTTGGAAATAAAGCACAGAAGAAAATCTTCAGGGTCAAGAGCTAGACAAAGAATTCTTAGACTCAACACCAAAACACTAAGTCATAAAAGGAAAACTTGATAAATTGGATCTCATTAAAATTTTAAAAGTTTTTCCTCTATGGAAAACCTTGTTAATAGGATGAAAAGACAAACTATGTACTTGGAGAAAATATTGTAAAACAAGTACCCAATAAAGGACTGGTATCTAGAAAAATAATAATCTTATACTTAAAATTGAATATTTAATTATTTTAAATAATTTTATAAAATATAGATACAGAGAAAGCTATCAGAACTTCTCAAATTTATTATGCTATGTGAAATAAGACAGAGTCAAAAGGTCATGTATTGTATAATTCCACTTTTATAACTTTCTGCAAAAACCAAAACTCTAAGGGCAGAAAATAGATCAGTGTTGCTGTGAGTTGGGTTGACTAAAAATAGGCAAGAGGGAGTCTGGAGGTAGGTGATATAATTGTTTTATATGTTGATTGTGGTAGTGATGGTTACATGAGTGTATGCCTTGGTCGATATTCATAAACCTATACACCTAAAATAAGTATATTTTATTATATGTAAATTTTACCATAATATATAATTTTAAAAACTTAGCAGTAAAATAATAAACAATCCAATGAGAACAATCCAATTAGAAAATAAGCAAAAGATATGAAGAGACATTTCACCAAAGAAGGTATATAGATGATAAAAAAAAGACACGAGAAACATTGTTCAGCTACATTAGCCATCAGGGAAATGCAAATCAAAACCACAATGAGATATCAATACACACGTATTGGAATGGCTAAAATATAAAATGGTGACAACACCAGATGCTGATGAAGATGAAGAGAATCTAGATCATTCCTGTATTGCTAGCAGAAATGTAAAATGGTAATCACTCTGGTAATCAGTTTTGAAACTAAAAAAAAAAACAAACACTATAAACTTCCATATGATTCAAAAACCACACTCCTGGACATTTACCCCAGAGAATTAAAACTTAAGATTTTTACACACAAAAAAAAAAAAAAAAATCTGTGCAAAATGTTTATAGCAGCTTTACCCAAACTGGAAACAATCCAGATACCCTTCAATGGGTAAATGGTTAAAACCAATCATAGTACATCCATACCATAGAAAACCGCTCTGCAATAAAAAGAAACCAACTATCAATACACACACAAACCTGAGTGAATCTCCAGAGAATTTTGCTGAGTAGAAAAAAAGTCAATATCAAACAATTACATATTGAATGAGTCTATAAGCAGCATCTTTGGAATGATAAAACTTTATAAATGAAGAACAGTTTAGAGATTGTCGAAGGTTAGGGAGTGCAGGGGGTGGGAGCAGGTATGACTCCAAAAGGGCAACATGAGAAACCCCGTGCTGGTAGAATGTTCTGTGACTTCACTGTACCGATGTCAACATCCTAGTTTGATATCATACTATATTTTTTCAATAAAAAGGGTAAAGTTACATAGGACTTTTGGTACATAGGGATTTTGCAGCATTGTTTGTATTCAAGATGGGGAAATCTGGAACCGACCTAAATGTTCTTCAGTAAAGGAATGGTTAACTGTAGTGGAATGCTGTGCAGAGCTAATCTATTATATATATATATATATATATATATATATATATATATATATATATATGACATGAAAAACTACTTTGCAGAACTCTTTATACAGCATAGCACCATTTATATCAAAATGCACATACTGGTACCATGAATTCTCAGTGGTGGTAGTATTACCTCCAAAGGGTCAATAATTGATTCTTGGGGTTGTTCAAACTCAGGGCTGCAAAGAACCAAGTGTACTGTTTACCAGTCCCAAAGAGAGACTCAACAGAGAGGTTTTGGTATTTCATTACTTACCCTTGGCCATGATGGGGTGGGATACAATGGAGTCCATCCCATGCCTATGACACAGGGGAATAAATACAGGATAGGATAGGTCATATGCCCACTGCACAGATGGCTTCCTTCAGGTGTTCTATGAGTACATTTACAATCAAGATCACTCTCTATTTTTCCTAAGGACTGCAGGTAAGGGAAGCGGCCAACACCCCTTTGGCATTTCTGTGGTTAGCACATTCTTTTAGAGACCTTCTTATCTCACTGTAAGCTTTCCTAGGCCCTAATTAGTGTCTAACCCAATAGGAGGCTAAAATCTTAGATTTCCTATATCTAAAGCAGATACTAATAGAGAGCATATATAGAATTATCTGTAGTGTTAAAATACTTCATGGATGGAGGGGAGGAAATGATTAGGAAAATATCTTAAAAGGCTCCTTGGTGGAGTAATAGTGCAAAAAAAGTTGAACTATCAGTGGCCTAGACCAGAATTTCTTAACTTCAGCACGGCTGACATTTTGGGCTAGATAATTGTTCATGGCCGAGGCTCCCTGTGCATTGCAGGATGTTTAACGGCTTCTAGCTGCCAATAGCAGCCCCACCTCCGGAATTGCAGCCCAAAATGCCTCCGACATTGTCATATGTCTCTGGCAGGAGCAGGGGGGCAAAATAGCAATCACTACAAGTAAAAATTACTAGACAAAGGCCTGGAAGTGCCACCTCAAACCCCAGCAGCGGGGTGGGCTGTGCCTCGGGAGTGATGGATCCATAGTGCTTTCTTTTTTGACAGGAGGAATATATGAAAGGTTGACTTGTGTCATTAAAACTTAATTTTTGAAAAATGGCTCTCACTGGGAAATGAAATCTTAAAGGGGAAGGAGGCCTGACCAGTCCCTAGGAATTGGGACTCAGATTTCATCCCCTCCCTTGCTTGCTCTAGGACCACTACCAAGTCCCCCTCAACCTCCACGTGGGCCTCTGTTTCCCTCTCCTCTTGCACATCACCCTTCACACTGAGAATCTCCACTTCTTCCTCCAGACCCCAAGCTTCTTGCTCTGTCTCCATGCTCAGGCAGCTCTGTGAGGATCTGTCTGCCTCTCAGCATGAGAAATTCTAACTCATCCCTGGACTCCCACCCTGCAAGAAGCCCTCATCATCTTCCCCCCAACATTGAAACAGCCACGGGCTACGATGCCATAGAAGCTCAGGTGTCCTTCAGGCAGCAGGTCACACAACCATGGCTGTTCAGAGTGTGTGGCTAGTCACCATCCACTCCTTCTCACCTGGATCTCAGCTGGGCTTCTCTGCCCTCTCAGTTCCAGTTGGCTTGGCAAATATCAGGCACCCACAAAAGACAGGACAGAGAGGTGGGTTAGTCCCCTCTGCACCCTCCCTGCTGGGCAGCCCCTGAGTTCTTACCAAGGCCACGGCTTCTGCAGATGATCTCTCCCCTCAGCCACAGCTCTTGCAGGATTCCAGCTGTTGCTTCCTCTTGTCCTTTGAAACCTAGGGTGCTATGGCTTCCCAGGTGCAACCTTACCTGTATAATTGCTTAACCTGGTCCACACTTGTAAATGTGGAAATCCCTTCACTGAATTTTCTTATTCCTCTTCTTGATGGTTCCTGATAGGGCCCTCCCTGATCTGAAACACATATGCCAACATCAGCGAACACAAGTTTAGGAGATTCTATTGTTTAGTTTTGATCTTAGAAACCCCACTGGCCGGAACTGATGGTCAGATGGACATATGCATGAACAGGTGAATAGAAAGGTAAATGGACGTACAGCCTGTATTTTTTTTAAAACATTAATAACAACTGAAATTCCTTGAGTCACTCCACCCTGGTCTTACTGCCTGGGTAGCCCAGCTGGATTTTTGCCCTGCCCCAATCTTGCTTATCTTTGAGGATAGAATGCCTGAAGACCAGAAGTTCCTCTTCAGGTGGGTTAGAATAAAAGTCTTCTTTACTACTCAATTGTTATTGGTTTCACGTTCGAGAGAAGGAGAAAGGACTCAGGCTTTGGGGACAAAAATTCGTGACACTGCTCGTCAGGCCCAATGCTATACATTCACCATAAAGAGAAAAATAGTTTCTGTCTTTCTGTCCTTCTATTCACACCCAATACAGTAGGACCCCTCCCCCATCTGCAGTTTTGCTTTCCACATTTTTAGCTACCCATGGCCAATGGTAGACTGAAAACATTAAATGGAAAATTCTAAGAATAAACAATTCCTAAGTTTTCAATTGCACACCATTCTGATTAGCAATGATTCCCTGTGGGACACAAATCATTCTTTTGTCCACTGTATCCAGACTCTACATGCTACCAATACTTGTCACTTGGCAACCACTGGGGTTTTCAGATCCACTGTTATGGTATCACAGTTCTTGTTTTCAAATAATCTTTATTTATTAATAATGAGCCCAAAGTGCAAGAGTAGCGATGCTAATAATTTGAATATGCAAATAGGAAGCCAAATTTGAAATGGTGAAAGTCATTACAGTATGCATTGTATGTATAGGGAAAACATGGTAAGAAAAGGTTTGGAAACTCTCTGGGGTTTTAAGCATGGTGGGGCCCAGGGGACTTTGAATGTATCCCCTACAGGTAAGGACAAATACTGTACAGCACTCAACACGCACAGAACACTTCACTTCTGGTCGCCAAAGTCCATGTGGATTTTCTCTTCACTAACAAGCAATTCAACAGATACTAATTGGGTGCCTAAAATTTAACTGAATTCAGACACTATCTACCTGAAGATAGGGTCAGGTCCCACAGAATAAAGGATCAGTCTCACCAGACTGCCTTCCACTTCAGATACCCACCGAAAATAATTGTCACCGGGCAGGCTGGCGTGTGCTTGTAACCCTAGCGATTAGAGAGGCTGAGGTAGAAGGACCACAGTTGGAGGCCAGCCTCAGCAACTTAATGAAACCTGTCTCAAAATAAAAAAAAATAGAGAGGAGGCCAAGTGTGGTGGCACATGCTTGTAACCCCAGCAGCTCAGGAGGTTGAGGCAGGAGGATCTCAAGCTCAAAGCCAGCCTCAGCAACAGCGAGGTGCTAAGCAACTCAGTTAGACCCTGTCACTAAATAAAATACAAAATAGGGTTGGGGATGCAGCTCAGTGGTCGAATGCCCCTGAGTTCAATCCCTGGTACCCACACCCCCCCTCAAAAAAGAAAGGGATGGGGATGTGGCTCAGTGGGAGAGTACCCCTGGGTTCAATCCCCAGTAAAAATGAATAAGTAATTATTTGTCATCTACACTTGTTACCAACCAACTGTAAATCAGTGTTCCCACAACCTCTCCTTGGGCTTGATTAGTTTGCTAGAGCAACTCACAGAACTCATGGAAATACTTAGTTGTGTTTACCCATTTATTATAAAAGATGTTACAAAGGCTAGAAGATGAAGAACACAGGATGAGGTAAGGGAGAAGGAGCTCTAGGCTTCCATGCCTGCTGTGAGTGTGCCACCCTTGATGGCACCTTCACAGGTTCTGCAGTGGAAGCTCTATGAACCGTGTCCTTTTGGATAGTTATGGAAGCTTCATTACATGGGCATGATTGAGTAAATCCTTGGCCATTGGTGCTTGCTGCGGTTTGGATATGAGGTGTCCCCTGTGTTGATGCAAAGGTAAAATGATTAGATTATGACCTGATCAATCCGTCCTAGTTTGCATGGGCTGACATGGTGGTGACCATAGGCATGTGAGGCACAGCCGGAGGAGGTGGGTCACTGGTGACTTCCCTGGAAGGATGCATCTTCTCTGTGGCCTGACAGTCCCCCTCTGCCTCCTGGTTGCCAGGAGGGAAGTAGCCTCCCTCTGCCACACCCTTCCCCCATGAGGTAGCGCCTCACCTTAGGCCCAGAGCAACGGAGTTTGCCATCTACAGAATCTGAGCCCCCAATAAACTTTCCCTCCTCCAAATTGTTCTGGTCAGGTATTTTGTTCACCTCATTCCAAAGGTGAGTAAAACAGTGATCATTTCAACCTTCAGCCTCAAGGAGGTCATGGGGCGGGGCTGAAAATTTCAACCCTATGATCACATTGTGGGTTCCCTGGCAACTTCCCTGAGTTTATCCCAGAACCCACCAGGAGATGCCTCATTAGAACAAAAGATGCTCCTATCACCCAGGAAATTGAGAAGGTACCAGGAGATCTGGGTCAGGAACTAGGGTCTTTGAACCAAGAACCCAAGATTCTCTTAGCACCCCTGTGTACAATGGTGTCAGAAGCTCTACATCAGGAAGGTGGGGGGCACAGAAACCAATGTATATATTCTTTATTATATCATAATATCATAGTCACCCAAGGTCCGCAACCAGCCTGAGACAGGTGTGCTATGAGAAAAGCACTCAGAAGGGGGAGAAACTCAGAAGGGGGAGATGAATTGCTCAAGGTCACAGCTAGGAAGCTACAAGGCCAAGACTAAATCCTGAGACCCTCTTCTGAGCTTGCCATCTTGATTACACAGGGATGTGGTTGGATCACTCCAGGACCCCAGGTCCCACAGGAGAACCCAGCGCCCCTCCGGTCTCACCCTCCTCTCCAGTCCCACCCTTGGTCCCCAGCCCCTGGGTGGCCCTTGCTCTTTTCACCGTGTGCCTAATTTTGGCACACTTCCCTCCAGGCCAGACCCCACCCCTCTGCAGCTGCCAGGTTTCTCTGGGGATGTCTGGTTTGCACCCAAGGGAGGCCCAAGCCCCGCCCACCCTGACAACCCGTGTTTACCTCTGGAGCAGGGCTGGGGCTTTGTGAGTCTGCTGATTTCCGCTGGTCTGACACTGAATTGCTCTGGCTTGTGAAGAACAGCCTCAGGCACTAGCTGTCTTTGAATTTCCTCAGAGGAGTGCAGTCAAGAGCACCGGGGCTTGGGAGACACACGGTGTGGCCTGCAGTGCCAGCTCAGGGATGTCACACTGGACACTTCCCCTCTGAACCTCCTTTAGAAGATACTCCCTGGGCTTCCCGGCTGGATTTCAGGAGCAAATTGAATATCACATAACTAAGCTGCAAGAGAAATAAACCACCATCATCGTTCCCTCATCCAACCTTGATCATGTTCTCCTATTTTCCCAAACATTTCTGCAGAAGCGTTCGCTTTGGCCATCTCTGTGACGATTGCCAAACAGGCTTTTCCCCCACTTGGCATCCTAAGAAACTGAGGTGCAGAGAGCTGTCAGAGGTCACTCAGCAGAACAGGCAGAGCCAGGCTCCAAATCTCCAAGTCTCTGCAACCTCTGTAAGTCCCCCCACCCCCTCACCTAGGGTTCACACTGCCTCGGGCTCCGCGGGGCGGCTTTATTGTGGAAGCAGCAGGCACTATTTATTTCCTTCCTTGTTTATGCACTGCACGTTTGGAACAGAGCCCTTGGTGATTAAAGTGCCTCGGGACAGAAAAGCCAGCGGAAACACTAGTGAAAATACAAAAAGCAAAACAAAACATAATAGAAATATCTCAAGGCAGGGATGTCTCAAAGCAAAGGATGATGCTGACTAAGGGCAGCATCTCATCCCCTCAAGCCTGGGAGGTGACTCTTCACTACCCTGCTTCTGGCTTCCAGCCACTTCTGGCTTCCAGCCACTTCTGGCTTCCAGCCGCTTCAGGACCAGAACAAACACCATTATCATAATTAACTAGCAGCAGCATCCTTGGTCAGTTTAGAGTCAGGCACATCTGGTTTACATCCCATTCTGCCCATTCTGGCTGTGTGACCTTGGATCGGCTAACAAACCTCTCTCTGCTGATTCTTCACAGGCCCCTGCAAATACCTGCAATTGCCCAATGGGTAACTGAAAGCAGATTAAAAGCTTGGTCTCTCTGCCCCCATTTTGCATCTGTCTCCTTTTCTCTGAGTCATTCTCTCCTACCATCACTCTGGATTCCAGGAACAAAAGGTCTGTTGGATAAACAGCCTATGGCAAGGGTGGAAGCTTCTCCCCAGGCAAAAGCAACTTTCTGATCACAACAAGTTGCTGACCAATCTTGACATAATGATCACCAAACCACAGTTTGAACAAGACTGCTTGACTCTATTTCTAGAATATTTCTATTCGTATCTCAGAGCTCAGGTCAGTACCCACCAAGACAGGGTTGAGAATGCTTGATTCTCCTTGTCTTTCCAACGTAATTATCAAACCTCTGCTATTACTTTTTCTACTTGGTTTTAAGGGGAAATGGCTGGACCTGACTCATGGGGATCCCCAGAGTCAGGCCTCTGGCCCTTGATTCCAGTTACATCTCCAAAGTAGTGAGTGCTATTAAGAGGTAGAATCTTTAAGAGGTAGTTAGGCCAAGAGGATTCCTCTCTCATGACCATAATTAGGCACACCTATAAAGGGACTTGGTGGAAGAAACGTCACCATTTTGTCTTTCTGCCTTCCTTCATGTAAGGACACATCCCATCCAGAGGATGCTGTCTTAGAAACAGAGAACAGCCCCCACCAGACAACTTGATCCCGGAATTCCCAGGTTCCAGACCTGTAGGAAAATAAAATAATTTCTGTTCCCTCTGAGTTATCCAGTCTCAGGTATTTTGCGATAACCATGCAAATCAGCTAAGACTGCTCCTAACTCTGAAGTTAGGGCCCCTTCCATTACGGGAGTCCTAAGGTTGACCATTCAACACAACCTGGGTCAGCTCTGCTCAAAAAGATTAGACTAGAAGATGTCTTGCGGACCATAAAACCTCTCTCCCCAGCTTCAGACTGACCTGGTTTCAAATGCCTTTCCTATCTGTGTGACAACAGACATTACTCAGCCTCTCTGGGCTTCAGCTTTTCCACTCTATGTGGCAGTATTTAGCCTCACTGCTCAGAGTCAGAGTGAGCAATAAATAAGGATGGGTGTAAAAGTGCCTGGCACCATGCCAAGAACACAGCGATACTCAGGAAATATTACCTCTTCCACCCCTTTTCCCATCAGTGCTTCTGTCCTCCCCTCCCCCGGGGCTTCTGGCACCAGCTTGATGTTCCAGCTGAGAGAGCAGCTTCTTCTCCAGCAGGCTGCCCTGCCTCCCAGGCACCTGCCCATGGCCACGTCCTTTCACCTACACGCCAAGAGCTAATGAGGCCACTGGAGGGTGAGGCCAGACACCCTGGATCCTCCAGGTCCTGCTTTCTCTCTTTCGTCTTGTCCTTTCTTCTTCCACCCCCTCCACTCTTTTCCCAACTCTCTCCTTCTCCCTCCTCCCCCTCCTCCTGCCTGAAACATTCAAAAAAGCCGCTACATAGTCTCTGACAAGGATCTGAAAATTACTAACAATGTCCAAAGAAAGTACAAGATGATGCATTTATCTTACAAACTCTTAATGCATTCTCACTCTGATCAAGGGGCACTGAGAAGACAAAGTCGAATGAGACACAGTCCTGCCATGGGGATCTCCAGAGAAAAGTGACCCATCAACAGAAATGTACAGAACAATAGGACATCCCACAATAACTAAGGATCATAACAGCTGCCACTCACTCAGTGTTTTATATGTATTCCTGTTTAAGGACACAGCTCAGATTCAGAGAGGTCATGATTCTTACCCAAGGTCACAACAGCCAATCAGGTGATGTTGAGAGGAAGTCCCAAATCCATCTGATCTCAAAACTTGGGCTCCTGCTGGGGGCAGTGGGGCACGCCTATAATTCCAGTGACTTGGGAGGCTGAGGCAGGAGCATTGCAAGTTCAAAACCAGCCTTAGCAACTCAGCAAGGCCCCAAGCAACTCAAGGAGACCCTGTCTCTAAATAAAATACAAGAAAGGGCTGAGGGTGTGATTCAGTGGTTAAGCACCCCTGGGTTCAATCCCTGGCCACTCCCAACAACAACAAAAAAAACTTGGCTCCTTACACTTTATCAAGATTTATCTCTACTGGGAGTGACCAAAATAGAAGGGAAATAGTTAACATTGCAATGTAAAACAGGAAGTGCACAAACAGCAGAATAAATTACTCTGACGGTAGAAGAATTCTCATGAGCTGATATGAAAAGAAGACGATTATGTATGTATATATCTACACATATATTTATATCTACATTTCTACTTCTATGAATGTGCATATCTGCGTCTATGTCGACATCTGTGTCTTTCTTTAATCTGATCTTCCATCCCCTAGAACCACACTGTCTCTCCTCTCGTCCCTCTGTCTAGTATAGTTGTCCTTGGGTATCCAAAAACAACTGATTCCAGAACATCTCAGATGCTCAAGTCCCTGACATAAAATAGCATAGTATTTTCATATACCCCACCCAATCCTCCCTTCTACTTCCAGTTATCTCTAGATTATTTATAATACCTAGTACAATGTAAATGCTATATAAATAAGTGCATTGTTTAGGGAATAACCATGAGGAAAAAAGATAAATGTCCAGGTGCAACTTTAAACAACATTTTTGATCCACCGTTGGTTGAATCCATGAATGTGGGACCTAGGGATACAGAGAGCTGACTGCAATTAAAATGGATTCACTTAGCTGGAGCCTGGAGCTGACTGGTCAATCAGAAAGTCAGGGAAAGCAAGAAATAATTTAAATAATGAACCTCACAATGCTTCTTAAATAAGCAACTTATTTTACCAAAAGCATGTGTCTGAATACTTTTCTGTGGCCTTTAAGAACAGTTCTGCTGCTGAAATTCTGCACTCTCCTTTTACTATAAATCACATCAGCCATAATATGTCCTATACTTCAGTAAGTCTTAAAGAGGAACAAGAAGAAGCAACTTGAGTGCAGAATCCTTTGGGATTTTTATGGGTTGTTTCCCCCCCTAACACTTTACAGGTCTCTCACCCCCATATTATTGAACAGAAATTAATATTTCTAGCCATTAAACTTTTTGAAGTCTTTTCAAAGCACTCAACTTGGTTCTCATAGAAAATAGAACTCTCTCTCTTTTTTTTTTTTTTTTTGAAAGTAGAACATTTTTTCCTGTATTTTATTTGCAATGAACTCACTATTTTAATTGTTATTTAGTTAAATATGATGTGAATTGCTGAAATATGAGTGCAAAAAAAAAAAGAGTGCTCACTGATTCCTTAGAAAGCAAAGTTAAAGGCTTTGGAAACACCCCATAGAAGTGAGCTGCTGTAAGGTAACAAATACAACAGATTCTTGGAAAACTGAAACTCAACTGGCAAAAGCATAAAGACTGGGTCAGCTCAACTGGAGAGGACTATTGCCTTGGTGTTCACTATTGGGGAACAGGTCTGCAGATGAGAAGTCATCGATCCAGTGAGGCAGGTACATGGACGCCAGGTAGAGAATTTCATGTACCTGCTTTATATTTCTGAGTCCCCTACAGCATCTATGTGGAGTGGGCACTGATTCATACTCTAGTCCACTCTTCATCCCACTTCTAATTCTCCCAGAAGCAGGCAATGCAATATTTTTATGATTTTCTTTCTTTTATTAGTGCATTGTAGTTATACATAATAGTTGGGTTGATTTTGACAAAATCATACATTCATGGAATTTAATTTATTCCATTTCAGTCCACAGAGCCCTCCTTTCCCTCTCTGCCACCCTCCTGCTAGTCTCCTTCCTCTCCTCTATTCTACTGGTCTTCCTTTCACTCATGTATTTATATTGGTGCTTTAGAGATACACATAAAGGTAGAGTTTAATGTGGTATATTTATACATAATGCAATCTTCACTACTGAACTCCTACAACATTGAACAGACTACTTTTACTAGTGAACCAGGTCACCATGCCTAAAAAAGACCAAAATGTTGTGCCCATGTGTCTCTTCTCTTACTCTTCGGGGTTCATGGCACTTATTTTCTTCCTCCAACTGGTGACTAAAAGTTAGGAGCATATATTTAAGGGGAGGGCAAAAGAGCAGAATGTGGTACCTGGAGAATGGGCAGCTATCAGTTTGTGAAGACCTTGGATTTTTGGCAAAGATGCTTGGACTTTATCCTATAGGCCATAATGTATAATAGAGCTTGAATCTGTGCCACAGAAAGGACACTAAGGCAGTTGACCTAGAGAATGAATTGGAGAACAATAGAGTAGGGTGACCAGTAAGGAGGCTGCTACAATCACCTGGGCAAGAGATGACGAGGACTAAAACAATACGGGGAACTAAAACAGGGCAGGGGATACATGTGCTCCAAGACACCTATTAGCAGATCAGCTATGAGGAATGAGGAATGAAAAAGAAAAGTCTCTGAAACGCCCAGGTTTCCGTCTTGACCAGCCCAATAAGATGGGGAAGACAGTAGAGAACACAGGTCTGGAATCAGGAGGATGAAAGCTTCTGTGTCGGCCATGTGAGCTTCTGCTGCCTGTGAAGCATCCAGAGACATTCATACCTCCTGGGGAGATGGCATCTTAGAAATGGAACTGTTTTAGATGCTTGAATCATTTGAAAACCACCCTCTGCCTTGAGGATTTCTGATTTCTCTTCAATTCAATAATTGGCAGCAGAGCAGGTTGAGTGGAACAAGTCAGGTCATCCAGATCAGGGTGAATATTCCTAGCTCTGCTAACACGCTTTCTCTGCGGCTTCGGATGTGTGCTTTAATGTCTCTGAGCCTCTGTTTCTTCATCTATAAATTTGAAATAAATAATAACACATTCCTCACAGACTATAATGAGCATCAAACAAGATCATGGATGTAAAGCACCAAACTAGTTCCTGACACATAGCAGGTGTTCCATAAATGATGCTAACTAGTAGTTAGCTGTGGTATTTTATTTGTAATCTATAAAATGTTATTCATTATTTTCTTAATCCAATAAAAATCCAAGAGTTGTAGTTCGGGAGAAGGGAGTCTAATGATTTGAAGCGATATTTGAGAAACAGATATTTATTCATCTTAATTCAATAAGACTTTACTGGAATCCTCTGGGTGCAATAGATTCTTAGGAAGAGCCTCCAGATTTTTCTGTGCTTTCCCGTAGCCCCAACATACTCTCACAAAGAAGCGCGGATGCAGAGGGTCACGATTACCCAAGGGGGTTCCCCCTGATTGCGTAGGCGGTCTCAAGAGCTAAGTTAAACACATTCCATGCTGAGCAACAGGCACATAAAGAACAGTCACGTCAAGCCAGGGCCCTGGAGGCCGAGAGCCTAGTGCTGGGCATCAGTGAGTCTTGAATGAGTTTTTTCACCAGGAACCAATGTCCACCCCCGCCTCAGGCTCCCTGCCCATGCACAAGGCTGCCAGCCCATCTGTGTCCTTGAGAACATGCTGGGCTCCTGACCCAGGCAGCAGCTGGTCCACTACCTGCTGCCCCCAACCTGGCTCCTGTCCAACTCTGAGGCAGTGAGGATACAGAGATGGAATTTGAAGCTGGGAAGAAGCATGGAACTCATCCAAGGCATGGAGCCTCACACGATTCACTGCACCTGGAGACAGAAAGGAGCTTGATTTTTAATAAGCTCGGCCCTTTACCAGCTGTGTGGGTTGGGGCACTTTTCACTCTGAGCCTCAGTTTCCTTATCTATAAAAGAGGAAAATTTAATGTCTACAGGCAATAATGCTATTATAAGGATTATGTAGGATAATACACCATTAGGATTTTTTATTGGAAACGACAGATACCCATCTAATGGCAAGTTACACAAAACAAACAAAAAACAATAAGGGGCTAATTATTGATTCAAAGTGTTACCAAAAAGTTTAACTTCAGACACCTGAACATTGCACAAATGACATCATCAAACATTTTGAATCTCTCTCTCTCTCTCTCTCTCTCTCTCTCTCTCTCTCACACACACACACACACACACACACACACCTTCCCCTCTTTCTCTCCCTTCCTCTCTCTGTCTCAGATCCAGTGTCCTCCAGATTGGATTTATTTTCAGAAAAACTTTCCCTTCAAAATGGCAGGATGTAGTCAGGCATGATGGTGCATGCCTGTAGTCCCAGCTTCTTGGGAGCCTGAAGCATGAGGATCACAAGTTCAAAGCTGACCTGAGCAACTTAGTAAAATCCTGTCTCAAAATAAAAAATAAAAAGGGCTGGGGATATAGCTCAGTGGGAGAGAGAGGAGGGAAGAGAAGAAGGAGTAGAGGGAAAGAGAGAGGGAGATGGAGAGAGAGTAAAAATCTCAAGTCTAGCCAAATCTGAAAACTAGCCCTCATTGACTCTGATTGGACCACTTTAGTTTCCATGTTTACTCCTTAACCAATCACTGTGCCTTGGGAGATATCATGCTCCCATTGGCCAATGTTGGATCATATGGACATGTCCAGAACCCTGGATTCCAGATCCACTCAACTCTGAGCAGATAACAAGCACTGATAATGGAGAAAGAAGTGCATGAAGGAAAATAAGGATGCTATTATAGTTAAAAGGGAGAATGGATACTGGACATGCCAAACTAGCAGACTTCAATAAACATATATGGCATTAATTTTCAACAAATACTATCACCTTCATCAGCATTATCAGCATTATTATCATTGTCATCAGCATCAGCATCACTGTCACCATCACCATCACAGGTGAGTAATACAAAGTACCTGTGTGTTCTTGTGATCCACTGCTCCCTCTGGGTATCACCCTTCTGTATGTGCCCTGAGTGCTTGAGGTGCCCCTTCTTACCTATCCCCTAAAATTGTCCAACCCCTGCCTGCCTCCTTTCTGAGATGGATCTACTCCTGATACAGTCTCCGCTTTCCCCAGCATCATGGTGAGATCAATCCCAAGCAGAACACAGTTCTTAAAATTGGGAAGATGTGATTTTTCCAAGGCAACTGTCTTCATCTCCTCATAGTTAGGGACTCTTGACCATCACTCTTTGAAGGCTCTGTTATGCTTCCATTGTGGACAGAAGCAGAAAGTTTGGAAGAACTCTGGCCTTGTTCTCTCTCTCTCTCTTTTTTAAAAAAATACTTATTTTTTAGTTGTAGGTGAACACAATATCTTTATTTTATTTTTATGTGGTGCTGAGGATAGAACCAGGTACCTCAAGCATGGTAGGTGAGTGCTCTACCTCTGAGCCACAACCCCAGCAACTTTGGCCTTGTTCTCTAAAGCTCACCCCACACTATGCCATACTTCTATCTCTGGCCTAGGACATTTGTCATCACTGGAAATTATCCTTGACATTATATCCCAAGTCTCTATATTACTTCTTGTATTGAGTATTGGCAAACTTTTGGCTGCAAATAACAAAGAAGCTCACTTAAAATGTCTTTTCAAAAGTTAAAGGAGGACTGGGGTTGTGGCTCAGTGGCAGAGCACTTGCCTAGCATGTACGAGGCACTGGGTTCAATTCTCAGCACCGTGTATCAATAAATAAAATAAAGATCCATTGTCAACTTAAAAAAAAGAGATCATTTTAAAAAAAAGTAAAAGGAATTTATTGGCTTATGGGCATTTAAAAGTATTAGCAGTAGGCCAGGCTTCCAGCAAAGCTAGATCCAGCAACTCAACAACATCACTAAGAATCTGGTTTCTTTATCACTGTTAATTCTGTCTTCTACAGTATAAAAGGCGGTAACCCTGATATTCCTAAGAAAACTTCAAGTAGATCCCTGGGCTAATATTTCTACTTGTTTATTGTTGTAGTTATCTTTGTCATTGCTGTGACCAAAATAGCTGACAAGAATAACTTAGAAGAGGAAAAGTTTATTAGGGGCTCAGTGTTTCAGAGGTGTCAGTGCCAAGATGGCTGATTCCATTGCTCTGTGTCTAAGGTGAGGCAGCACATCGGGGGAAGAGTTCAGAAGAGGAGAGCTACTCAGTTAACAGGGGGATCAGGAAGCAGAGAGAGAAGGAAGAAGGGAAAGAGCCACAGAGAAAATGAATCCTTTCAGGGCAGGACCCACTGACCCACCTCCTCCAGCCATGCCCCCATCTGTCTACAGTTAGGGCCCAGTACATTCAAACCAGGATGAACTGATTAGGTTACAGCTCTCATAATTCAATCACTTCTCCTCTGAATATTTCTGTAGAAACACAGGAGCTTTGGGGAAGCTCATATTTAAACCATCACACTTGTCCAACAAAAATTATAACTCTTGGAACCAGAATTCCTAGCCTAATTCTAACAGTTTAACTCTGATTGGACCAACCTAGACCTCATCCTTGGTTAAGAGAACCTGGCAAAATCACACCCAAGCAAACCCTATGTCTTAAAATGGGGAAGATATGGTTTTCTGTGGGAAATGTGGGGTCCTGTTACCATTAAAGAAGGGAGAAATTGCTGGCCAGCAGCCAGAAGATGTCCATTTTTAGTATTTTAGAGTCGTGCTCAAACTCTACCAGGAGATACACTTTTGTGCAAGCCTTTGTACAAGACTTGCTATATTCTCTAAGACAACCTGCCCTCTTTTCACTTCAACTCTCTTTTACAATTAGGAGGTGATAAGTTGCAATTTTCCTCTCATGTTTGGATAAGTATCATTCAGAGTATTCTTGGATGAATTACTAGATAAGTAGTAGCCAGGGCAGTGTTCATGTATTTGCACTATCCTTGCCATTTTTTTCTGTAATACTGAAATTATTTCCAAATAAAAAATTTAAAATGAACTAATATACAGTTCATGATACCAGTCCTTTGGCTCCATAATTAAGATTCATGTCATCTTGATGTTTTCCCTATCTTTGTCGCAGGGAAGATGCGACATTAGATTTGGCCAGGATATTAGGAGCATTGATCTGGAAAGAAACTTCTGAATGTGCATCAAGTAACAGACATATCAAAGATTTCCAAACCAAGATTAAGAAATGGGACCTCTAAAATTAAACACCTCGAAATGGGCCAAATCTTGCATTTTTCGGGATCACAACTCCTGGTCTCCAATTATTCTTAGAAAACTGTATATGTCAGGGTTCTCCAGAGAAACAGGGTGTGTGTGTGTGTGTGTGTGTGTGTGCCTGTGTGTGTGTGCACGTGCGCACAAACATATAGTTTCTTTTTTTCTGGGATATATTACATGTATGTAGGTTCTGCTTTTCTGGGATGTGTGTTTCTTCATATATACATATATGAAAAAATTCATTGTAAGGTATTGGCTCACATAATTATGGTGGCTAAAAAGTCCCACAATCTGCAGCTGCAAGTTGGAAACCCAGGAAAGCCCATGGCATAGCATCTGAAAGCCTGAGAGGGAATGAAGGCAGAAGAGGTGTAAGACCTTGAGCAATCAGGCAGAGTTCATTTGTCCCTCCTCCACCTTTGGTCCTATTCAGGACCTCAGTGGTTTGGATAGATCCACAGACATTAGAGAGAGCCATCTGCCTTACTGGGTTCACATGGCGAATGCTAATCTCTTCTAGAAACACCCTCACAGACACACTCAAATGTTTAAACAACTGTCTGAGGCCCAATTGAGTCAACACATAAAATTAGTCATAACAGAAACCAATAACCTCTTCTACAGGCCAGGACCATATTGCTATATCCTTTGGCTGTAGGGTCTGCCTGCCCAGCTAACTTTGTCCTTAGCACCAGAAGAGGTTGTTTCCCAACCTCTCAGGATCTTCTCTCACCACAGCTTGCCTCTCCCTCAGTAAAGGACAAGCCCTTCCTTGCATCCTAGGAGAAAGAGGATCAAAGACGGCTGTCCCATTCCAAAGCCCCAGGATGCCTCTAACTCTCCACCCACCCTGCATTTCCACTTGTCTCTGCCTCCTTGGTTCTTCTTTGTTCATCCCGTTCCCTAGTACTGTCCTTGGTTCTCCTTTCCATTCCATATGTATACTTGGAGATGCATCTTCAAGTGTATTCAAGTGTGAATGCTCGGGTGCGTATTCAAGTATGGTCCTGGATACATATCCAAGGCTTTCATATGGATACTTGGATATGGACCCTCAATACATATGTATGTTGCAGAAAGAACCCACCCGCAAGGCCAGAGGAACTGTGGAGATCCACAGCCACTGGTTCTTGCAATCTTGCAGGAAGAAGTAATTCACACAGAGTAACAATTAGGAGTTTATTAGAAAGATGGAAGGTAGGTACAGACATTTAGGACAGATTGAACTGGTCACCTCTGGGAGGGCAACATGGCCCTTACAGAGTCAGGGGGTTTTAAAGCTTTTGAGTCTTTTTGTTCTTGTTCTATTCTCTCAGTCCCCCTTAAAAGGTTAATTACCCTTTGGTATAGCTCTCAGCAAATTTTCTATGTGAGGATCCTGGTGAGGATCCTTGCTTCAGGGTGTGATATGACTTTGGTGATGACCTGGTCACAGATTAGCTGCGACATGGTCTTGAGACAATAATTCCCTTAAGAGGTTATAATTGTCCATGGCTGGGGGAAACTGAACATTATAGTACCATATTATAGATGCTTGTCTGCTTTGGTAAGGTCCCCTTGATTTTGATTAAGCGTTCCCTTAAAGGGTTCTAATTACCTATGGTTTGGACTGCTTTGATAAATTTCCTCATGATTTCAAGTAATAAATAGTTCCCTTTTAAAGGGACATAATTGCCTATGGATTGGGGAAATTTAGACATTCTGGTTCCCATTTCTAGATGCTTGCCTGCCTGGGATGGATCTCAGCAGTAGTTCAATCCCTATTACCACAAAGAAAAAGAAGGAAAAAGAGAAAAAGAAAACAAGAACATATCAGGACACAAAATTCAAACTGGTTTAAACAATAAAGGGAATTTCTTGTCTGATAGAACAGGAAAGGGAAGAGGTAGGTATAGCTTCAGGTAAGGCTTGATCCAGAGACTCGAATGATTCCACCAAGAATTTAAAATTTAATTTCATCCCATATCTCCTCTTTCCTTTCTATAACACTCATCTTAAAGACTTTACTCTAAATCTGACCCTCCTTTTGTTCATAGGACATCTGTCAGGATCTCCAAGGATTACACAAGCCCATTCTCCAACGGCTCAATACAAATCTCGGAATTGAGTCTTATTACATCTAATTGGCTGACTTGAATTATGTGCCATTGGCTGATCTTCATGTAATCTTTGTGGTCAAGAAGAAGCTGAGATATACCAGCTGGTCTAAGCTAATTGGGTCCACCTTCTGGAGTTGGAGTCAATACAAACCAACACACATAGATAAGAAATGCAGGATATTTTTAGGAGGAGGAAAATGGATGTTAGATGGCTAGAAATTGACTCAAGACTACAAGTTCCACGAAATCCTGGAGAGAGAACATGTTAAGATCCTTAACTGTCCCCCAGGTGATCGTAACGCATGTCTGCACATCTATTTTTAAATAAACTTTATTTTTTAGAGCAGAATTTACAGAGATCTGTACCTGCCTCTCCCTTCCGCTAGCACATGCACAGCCTTCCCCATTATAATATCCCACACCAGAGGGATTTACTACATTTGATGAACATTTATTATTCATTTATTACATTTGATGAACCTACGTTGACACGTTATTACCATCAAATGTCCATAGCTTACATTAGGACTCACTCTTGGTGTTGTACATTCTAAGGATTCGGAAAAATGTCTATAATGGCATTATCCACCATGGTGCTATCATATGGAATAATTTCACAGCCCTTAATATCCTCTGTGCTTTTCCATTCATCTCTCCCTCCTCCAACCTCTGGCAGCAACTTATATTTTTAAAAAATATTTTTATTAGCTATAAATGGACACAATGCCTTCATTTCATTTTTTTAATGTAGTGCTGAGAATCGAACCCAGTGCCTCACACATGTCAGGCAAGTGCGCTACCACTGAGCCACAACCCCAGCCTGACAACTTGTCTTTTTAATGTCTCCATAGTTTTGCTTTTTCCAGAATGTCATAGAGTTGGAATCACGTAGTATGAAGCCTTTTGGGATTGTCGTCTTTAACTTAACAATTTGTGTTTATATTCCCTCCAAGTCCACTCATGTCTCGATAGCTCATTTCTTCTTAGCACTAAATAATGTTCCATTGTCTGGATGTATCACACTTTATTTATCCACTCACCTACTGAAGGACATTATGGCTGCTTCCAAATTTTTGCAAAATTATGAATAAAGCTGCTATTAACATCTGTGCTCAGGTGGTTGTGTAGGCATACGTTTGCACACACACCTTTTTACAGTTTACCAAGTTACTTTTATCCATTTCCTCCTTGGAGCCTCACTTTTCTCTGAAAGGCAGATACTAGTAACTACCATATCCAGATGAGCAGGTCAGGAGCACCTTACTAGTCAGTGACGAGATGGCATTTTGGTTTTGGTGGGGCTGGAGATCAAACCCAGAGCCTTATGCCCATTAGGCAAGTGCTCTACCACTGAGTCACATCCCAGTCTCCAGAGATGGGACTTGAACTCCAAAATTATGTATTTCTTCTCAACATTGTCTCTGACTTCATAGATGAGTTTCCAGGGAGTGGGGGAGTCAACCCATTTTACTCTGCTCTTGGTTCTGGGCATCCTGCCTTCCATCATCTGAGTCTGACTGATGGCATGATCCATCTGCAGGCCCCTGGNACCCTCTGTTGTCTGCATACTTCATCTTCAGGTGTGTGAGACAAGAACACTCCAGTTCTCACACAACCTTGTGATACATTAGTGTGTCCTTCGTGGATAGCATCTCACTTTGTCTGAGGGTACTTGGTGTCCATATTTTACTTTTGGTAGGTGACTTCAGCTGTCACTGAAATCAAACTGGTCCGCTACACAAACATTATATCACTGAATGTTCACAAGGATTCTATAATGCAAATGTCCTTATTTCCATTTTGCAGATAGGGAAACTGAGGCTCAGAAATTTCTTCCCCTCTGATCTTTGAAATTGGAAAAATTCCTACAAAGTATTATCTCTCATTTACCCCAGAGGGATATAGGTATTGCTGTCCTCCACCCTTGGAGATGCCATCCCTAACAGGGAGTTAGGGACTGATTGTCTGCTGTTTGCAAGGATCTGCCTTTGGCAGAGACATTAGAAAATTTCCCACTCCCAGCCAGGCAGAGCCAGAGAAGCTGTGGACCCTGGTCAGCTGGACCTCTTGTCCGCCAATGCAATAAGCAGCTTGGTGGGGAGATAAACGGATGTGATTATTGGCCTAGAATGAGATTTAGGGATTATCTATGGATTTTCTCTATCCTTGTGGTGGACACAATGGAGAGGGTAGGGGCTGTGGTTTCAGAACCCAGGGGAGGGAACTAAATATTTGTGTTGTACCAAAGCTTGAGGGTCAGATGGAACTGGGCTCGAATCCAAGCTCTGTGACCTTGGCCAAGTCATTTCTCTGTGTGACTGTGATTTCCTCTGTGCATGCAAGTAGAAATATGCCGACCCTTGCCTGTTCTTGCTTCCAATCAGAAGAGGATCACTCTCCGGTGTTCTGATTTGAAGAATTTTACAATCATAAAGGTCTATATTAATTACCTCTAAGCATCTTATCTTTTACTGCACGCCCTCAGCAACTTCTTGAAACAGCAAACTGAATTTCTATACACAACAAAAACAGCAACAATAATAGCAGCCAACATTTACTGAGCTCTTCTCATAGAAGCACATTACAGGCACATTACCACTTCATCCTCTCAATAATCCTGAGAAATAGACTCTATTTTATTCTCATTTGCATATGAGGAACTTTACTTTCAGGTGTTTGCCTGCTGTCCCAAAGTTAGCAAAGGATAAGACCAGCCCTAAAACTCGAATCTAGTTTACCCACAGCCAATACTTAACCCCTTTCTTAAATACCTTAATTGCATGTGTAAGATTTCTATAACTTTCTGACATGGATTTGAACTGATTTCCTGAGACTAACCATCATGCAATCCAAGTGAATCACTTTTGTGGGCATTTGCTATGCTTGTCTCTGAGTCCCTGATTCTTCATTCATAAATTTGGCATGATAACACTTCCCTTCCAATGGTTGAGGATTTGATGAGATCGATGTGTTCAAGGATTATCAGTTTTTCCTTGTTTCTCCTCCAAAATTAATATAAATTGTCTTGAGAGCATCATTAAAAAATAAGAAAATAATTTAGGTGCAAAATGACAATGTTGGAAATTGTCTCCATAACTACCCAGGGCGGCACAATATGCTGCAGCTCTTGAGATGCTGTGTACCACACTGACTATAGATATGGAGAGTGGAGAAGACCTCATTCTTCCTAAATCAACACACACCCTGAGCCACTTTTCCAAGCACTGTGGGTACTATGATCTAAACGTGTCCCCAAAAACTTATGTTTTGGAAACTTAATCCCCAATGCAGCAATGCTGGGAGTTTAGATTATGAGGTCTCCACCCCGAGGAATGGATTCATTATGTTATAAAAGAGCCTGTGAAGACAAGTCGGCTCTCTTCTGCTTTTCTGCTAGATGAGAATACAGTGCTTGTCCACTTTTGTCCTCCCCTTTTTGCCTTGTGAGGATGCAGCAAAAGGCCCTCACCAGATGCCAGCTCACTGATCTTGGACTCCCAGTCTCCACAATTGTGAGAAAATAAATTTATTTTCTTTTATAAATTACTCAGTTTCAGGAATTGTAGCAGCTCAAACAGACTAAGACAGTGTGTTCAGAGATAAGCACAACAGACACGCTCCTTGCTCTCCTAGAGATTGCATTCCACTGAAAGAAACAGAAAATAAGCAACAAAAAAGTAAACACGACATTTCAAAGAGCAAGTGTTATCAAAAATAAAAGAAGGTAACCATGTAGTCTAAGTTGGGGTGAGAAGAAGTTATTTTAGAGAATGCGGGCAGGTTAACCTTCTCTGAGAAAAAGCCATTTATGCCAAGGTCTGAATATTGAGAAGAGTCATTCTTGAAAAGAGCCATGACCCGGAGCTGAGAATGAGAGGTGTATATTCAAGGAATAAAAAGAAATTTATGGCTGTTATAGAGTGAGTAACACTGATACAAATCAGTCCTCTGTAAGTTAGCCATTAGCAGGGTCCATGTGGATCTCTCAGAGGTGGAGAGAGACAGAAGGTAGATTTTAGTTCTTGAGCCAAGACTGAGTTTCATTACATAGCGACCATTAGCATAGAAACAAATGATGGTATATAATATCATTGCCACAAAATAGAGACCATCAAGACCACAATCCAGGAGTCAAAAGATATCAAACAGAGGAAGTCCTGGCTTGGCTGGGTGTTGGCCACCTACGTGCCAATATGCTTTTCTGTATGTGGGAGAGGAAAATGTTAAAATAATTCAGCAATCATTTCGGAAAGCTAAACCCAGCCTCCTCCCCAGGGTACTCAGAGGTAGACAGCAGTGAATTTTTACTTTCTAGGGTCAACAGTCCAAAGAGTTGTACACTCATGGATTAAGTGATGCTTCTCATTCCTTCTCTTACTTGAACTACTACTGTAGCTGCCTCTATACTAGACTCCTTGTGCTCAGTTTCTTCCACTTCTACAAATAGTCACTGAACACTTTCATTGGTCCAAGTTTTCTATAAGGTGTTCCAGAACAGTAAGTATGTGCCCACAGGTATGGTGCCCCCCCCCCCCCCCGCCCGCAGCTGCAGCCATACTTCCACTCCAGATGCATGATAATTTCTAGT